>NW_007737038.1:39127-57432 GCF_000696425.1 Galeopterus variegatus
CATTGATTTCCTTGTACATTTCCTCTTTCAGGTCCTGTATACTTTTCCTCATTTCATCATGATGTCTAGCTGAGTTTTCTTGTATCTCATTCAGTTTCCTTAGAATTATCACTCGAAATTCCTTGTCAGTCATTTCAAGGGCTTCTTGTTCTATAGGATCTAGAGGTTGAGATTTATTATCTTTGGGTGGTGTACTTTCTTGGTTTTTTGTATTTCTTGTGTCTTTTCTTTGATGTTTGTTCATTGTGTCAGGGGGTTTCACAGTCCACAGGTTTGACACTATTGCCTTACTAAGATGTTGCTGGGTTTGCCAATTTGGTATGGCTATCTCAGTGACTACTCAGTTGGGCACTAGTGCCAGGCAAGTCCAAAATTGACTACCGGGAAGATGGCAGGGCGCTGGTGCTGCTCCCACACTGTGCTCCCGCGGCAGCCTCCTCAGCCGGAGTGGCCCCGGCTGCCTCTCACCACCCTTGGTGCTCCTGGCTCCTGGTTGCACTGCAGCCTGCTCATTCTCTCTCTGGCTCTCGGTTCCAGTGGCGCCTGGGGCCGGGGAGACAACAGCCCCCTCTCCTGCAAAAACCGCAGTTGCCGGACCCTGAGTCCCTGCGGCGGGGCTGCGCAGCCCGGCCCGGCGCTGAGGGCAGCGGCGGCAAGGCCGGGCGCCAAGTGGCAGCCGCTCCCAGCAGCTTCTTCCCAGGGAGGATTTTGTAAATTTCACAAAATGGCAGCGAGGTCCAAACCTCAGTGCTTGTATTTTGAGAGTCCCCTTCAAGGTCTCAGCAATCCTTCAGAGCAATCCACCTGGGTAGTCACAGCTACCCCCGGTGCAAGCAATGACACTAGAGATTCTGACTCACCATCAGGCTTTCTGAGTTCCTCTTCTTGCTGGTGGCCTCTGGGATCCTGCCAGCGGGAGGCGTGGATGGCTCACTCCCTTCCTGCCACCATGTTTCCAGAATCTATTTTTAGAAGTCCGCTGACGGTTTCACAGAGATGAGTATCAGGAAGAGGTTTTTGAAATCAGGATCCTGGGAAAAGGTAGACTCTGGGACAGCTGCATCTGGCACAGGCCTCAGGCTTCTTGATTCTGGGACAGCTACATCTGGTGTGGGCCTCAGGCTGCTTTGTGTGCCAGGCAATTTCTGAGGCTGGGAAGTCCAAAGTCCATCTGGTGGTGGTGACAGTAGAGAGATGGTGGAAGCAGAGAGAGCAGAAAGAGTCAGAACAAAGAAGTTTTAAAGAGTTTTCTACTATTTCATTTTGAAGAAGAAATTGTTTAGTATTGCCATTATTTTCTTCTTAAATGTTGAAGAGAATTCACTAGGAATATCATCTGAGCCTGGGTTGTTTTTTGGGAAATATTTTCTTTTATACAGCAAATTAAATTTATTAAGGAGATAACGTGGCAATACAGACTTTAAATTTATTCCTGTACTTATTTTGTTGTAACATTCATTAGTATAAATATATTCATAATGTAGTTGAGTCTCGTTATTCACACACACACAGCATAGTACTCTAAGTGTCCTTTCCTAACAACAAAATTGAAAAGTACTAAGGCATGATAGTTTTAATGTAATAATTACATGCATCAGATATTTTAAAATATTCACAAAGCAGCATGTGGCTTTGTTTCTAGAAACACTGAATTAGTGATACTTAAACATTGCTCTTATTGGGCATAAAAGGTTAGGTTCCTGAGAGCCTCTGGAACTAATTTTCATCAACTAATAAACACATAAATATGTTTTATGTGTATTTTTGTTTAAAGACCCCTTATTTAAGATATATTGTTGATTCATTAGCATTGAACTCATGGCCAATATTGTTATAACTCATGCCTGAATAAAGTTATCTAGCACATGTATTTTCTCCATAAGGCACATCATAGCTTTCTTGTGCTTGGTAACACTAGACAGCATGTCAGCACTATGCTTGAAGGTCATTTTAAACAGTAAAATCCCCAATAAAAGACAGAAAAATGCAAAACTGCCACTAAATTGACCCCCAAATGGGCACTTGTTTCCACCAGATTTTGGTGTGTGATTTTTTTGATATTTTACTGTATATTGTTTGCTATTTTGCTAAGGATTTGTGCATCTATGTTCATCAAAGATATTTATCTATAATTTTATTTTTTGTTGATGTTGTACCTTTGTCTGGTTTTAGTATGAAGGGATGCAGGGATGATTCAACACATATGAGTCAATAAAGTTGATACACCACACCAAAAAAACCAAGGACATAAACCATGTGTTTATCTCAATAGATGCAGAAAAAGCATTTGACAAAATTCAACATCCTTTCATGATAAAGATTCTCAAAATTAGGTATAAAAGGACAGTATCTCAACATAATAAAAGCTATATATGACAAACCCACCACCAATATCATCCCAAATGGGGAAAAGTTGAAAGCCTTTCCCTTAAGGACAGGAATAAAACAGGGATGCCCACCCTCACCACTCCTATTTAAGATAGTATTGGAAGTACTAGCCAGAGCAAACAGGCAGGAGAAAGAAATAAAGGGCATCCAGATTGGGAAAGAGAAAGTCAAACTATTTCTGTTTACAGAGGACATGATCCTATATGTAGAAAAACTTGCTCTGCTTTTAAATCGATAAGAACCATTCCCATGACCACCATTAAACCATCAATAGACTAATCCAAGCACTAGGACATGGTAGAATCTGGTGGTAAAGTCATCTGGTCCTGGGCTTTTTTCTTTGTTGAGAAACTTCTGATTACTGCTTCAATGTTGTTGCTTGTTATTGGTCTGTTTGGGTTTTGTATTTCTTCTTGGTTCAGTCTTGGTAGTTTGTACGTGTCCAGTTCGGATTTTGTATTTCTTCTTGGTTCAATCTTGGTAGTTTGTATGTGTCCAGAATTTTATCCACTTCCTCCAGTTTTTCAAGGTTTTTGGTTTATAGTTGTATATAATAGTCTCTAATGATTCGTTGTGTTTTTATGGCATCAGTTATAATGTCTCCTATTTCATTTCTAATTTTCATTATTTGGGCCTTGTCTCTTCCTTTTTTAGTTAGTGTAGCTAATGGTTGGGGACTGTAAATTAGCACAGCCATTATGGAAAACAGTATGGAGGTCCTCAAACAACTACAGATAGAACTGCCATATGATCCAGCAATCCCACTCATGGGTATATACCCAAAGAAATGGAAATCAACATGTCAAAGGGACACCTACACTCCCATGTTAATTGCAGCTCTATTTACAACAGCCAAAAGTTGCAGCCAACCTAAATGACTATCAGTGGATGACTGGATAAGGAAAATATGGTATATATACACAATGGACTATTACTCTGCCATGAAAAAGATGAACTTCTGCCATTCAGAGCAACATGGATGAGCTTAGAGAAAATTATGTTAAGTGAAATAAGCCAGGCACAGAAAGAGAAGTATCACATGCCCTCACTCATATGTGGGAACTAAAAAAGTGAACAAGTAAATAAAAAAATTTAAAAAGGAAGATGCAACAATCATGATAATATGTTGAACTTTCAAAAGGAGAGAACAGAGCTGAGGCTACCAGAGGTGAGAAAAGGGGGAGGGGGAGGGGAAGCTAGCAAATAATTGGTAAAGGGCTACAGAAACTGACTACATTGTATAATGTTGAATATACTAATTATCTTGATTTGAGCATCATATATTGCACACACATATTGACGTTCAACATGGTTCCCCACAGATATGTACAATAATGTTTCAATAAAGCAATAAATAAACAAATAAAAATGATGTGACAATTTAAAAAAAAAGAAAAAGAAATCCAGGAGAGAAAGAGAGGAGGTTACTCTGTTTTGCTTGAGCCATTTCGTCATGTAATACCCCACATACCTCCAATCGTCACCAAGAACAAAGCCCTCACCTGATTCATTCTCTGGACTTTGACCTTTCTGGCCTCTGAAACTGTAAGCAATAAATATTGTTTCTTTCAAATCCAGTTTTAGGTATTCTGTTATAAGTGCCAGAAATGAACTAATACAGATAGTTATGTCCCTTGGATAAATCGATGCTTTATTTACACTATTTTTGTATATTACATACGTCCTCTTCAATTTTTAATATTCTCTCTCTGTCTTTTTCTCTAATTTAACTTTTCTTAAGCCCTCGAATTTTTAAATTCAGATATTATACTTTCTGTCCCAGAATTTCCATTTTTTTCTATAGTTTTCATTTATTTGTTGAAATCATTCATCTATTTGATTATTGTGAACAGATTTTCTCTCAATTTCTTGTACATTTTATGATAACTTAATTAAAGTTCTTACTTATTAACCTAATATCTGTGTTATATAGGGTTTGTTTCTGTGTGCTGCTTCTCTTGACTATGGATTAGATTTTCTCACAGATTCTTCTCATGCTTGTTCCTTTTTTTTTTTTTTTTTTTACATATTTCTTAGATTTTGATGTTATCTGTATGATTTATTTTAAAGACACTGTTTTCTGTTATTTCCCTCTGAAAAATTTGTGTTCTAAATGATAGTTCAGTAACTGGCTGATTACCTTGAAATCCTGAAGTCTTGATTGGATGCTTTCTTAGAACAGTTAGTCTACCAATACAAATTTTTAGTTAAATAAAACTTTGTTGACTAATACAAGTACTTTCCTCAAGCAATGTGATGGTTAATTTTAGGTATCAAGTTGACGAGATTAAGGAATACCTTTTTAAGTGTTATCTATGAGGGTATTTCTGAAAAAATTAGCATGTGAGCCTGAGTGAACTAGGTTGGGATGATCTTCCCTAAGTATGGGTGGGCACCATCCAATCTGCTGGAGGCACAGAGAGAACGAAAACAGAGGAAAAGATGAATGTCCCTCTCTCTCTCTGATAAAGCTGAAATATACTCTTCTCTCCTGTTCATGAACAGTAGAACTTCAGGCCCTTCAGCCTATGGGTTCCAGAACTTGCAACAACAGCCCCTTGGGGCTCTCACGCCTTTGGCTTTGAACTGAGATTTACATCATCAGCTTCCCTGGTTCTCAGGCTTTCAAACTTGTACAAACCATGCTACTGGCATCCTGTCGGGTCCGCAGCTGGTGGCCGACCCGTACAGCACTAGCCTTGTTCCTTCTGGTGAGCGAGCGAACGGGCCCGGATTACTCTTTCCCTCCAGTCCCCTTTGGAAGGAGATGGGGGAAGAGAGCTGTGAAGAGAGGTGAGCACACTGCCAGTCCCCCAGCCCAGTTAAAGGACACTCAGACGCGGCGGGTGTTCTGTCAAGGCAGTTCCGTTTATTATCACACAAGCACTTGTTTTTATAGGCAGATAGGGAGGGGAGGTTTTAACATTCAGCTTAAAGGTCAAGGGCATGCATTCTGTCTCAATGCCTACCTTTATATCTCAATGCCTTTCACAAGCACAGAAGCATGTATTTGGCCAATAAGGGCTTAGGCAAGGTTCCCGCAGACACCCCCACCCTACTTCCTCCCGGCGCCGTCTTAGGCTGCCACGTTAATACGCCCTTGTGGGCCCATAATGGTGCTGCTTGTAATGTCACTTAAGGTGGCGTTGGTTTTTTTAAGGCCTGACAGCATCCAAGTGTTTACAGCTTGCAAATGGCCTACTGTTGTACTTCTCAGCTTTCTTAATCAAGTGAGCCAATTCTCCTAATAAATCCCTTCTTATATATCTATGTATGTATCTTCATATATCTATATTCATACATCTTTCTCTCTGAATAACCCTTACTAATACAGATAAATACATCATTAAGAGAAACTACTGATTTATAATTGGATTAATTTCTCTTATACATAATCATTTGTAAAAAAAAAAAAGTAATAATTTTTCAAAATTAGAATTGTGAAATTTTGAAGTGGACTAAATTTTTTACTCTTTGTAGTCATTAAGGGGAGTAATTAAGATTAAGTGTTTTTTCAAAATAATTTTTGAATTTTATGTTTTAAAGTTTACTTTTTTTTAAGGATATGCACATTTATTTATTCAAATATCATAAATTTACTTTTCATAGAAATAGCTTAGCCCAAGAGTTTAAGAATAAGTTATTTCAATCCTTGGTAATTCCAGTTTTTTTCATTTTGACACTTCCCGATCTTTATTGACGGGCTCTAAGAACTTCTTCCAGGGGTACCACTGATGCTACAGTCTAATCTCAGTTTACATTTGCAGTCCATCCAAAGTACATCTTTTTTTTCACTGAGATTTGAATGAGCTAATTTAAATCTCCAACCTCACTGGCAAGATTAACTATAACATATTATTTTTCTTGTATTATAAAAGGAAGTTACAAGGCATAGAACTGCACCTTCATAGTTTGTTGCTGAATGGGAATATTGAATGAATTGTTCTATCTTGTACATTGTGTCTGTAACATTGCACTACTATACCGAAAGTCACCTCCAGCTGAGCTTGGAAATGTGAGAACCTCACAGCAAGCAATGTTTACCCTATACTTCTGTGAAGTTCATTCTTTACCAAAAAGTTCTCTGGCACCCCAAGTTGCAGGTGTAAAATACAACTCTTTTCTCATTTTTTCCTCTTAATTGTATCTACTTTGCCATTTTAATAGCCAAAAATCCCAGAAAGAATTTAAAAGGCAGAATTTCAAAGATTTCAGAGGAAATGTGTCCCTTCCTTCCTTTCTTTAGGCAACTTTTATTGTCTGTCTGGAGCTTTGGATAGTTTATTCTGTAAACCTCTGGCACACATTTTTCTTCTGAGCTGTACCCCACAGCATGGGGTCATTCTCTACTTGAGAGGAAGAAAAGAGTCCTGGCTCTTCCTGGTATAATATTAACCATTTATTACTTAAATACTCCTATGTCTGTGTATAGCAACCAAAGTTTCTTGCTGTTATATTTCTAGATACCACATGTATTTAATTTTTAGGTTAACAGCTAGAATTGGAACAGAAAAAGGGAAAAGACTGAGGATGCTTTTGGGGCCAGAGTTAGTAAAGAGGTGGACTGGCAATGTTCTCCTTAAGAAAAAGTAAGGAATCTGGATATTGGGTAAATTATTTTTGCACAGTAAACTTTATTTTAAAAACCTAATATGGAAATAAGTCCAAATTATTATTCGACAACCATATATTTCAAGTCTACCATGTGCCAGGAAATCTGGTAGATACTGAGTAAAAAATAGAAGAGAGAATGATCTTAAATATCCTTACAGATATTAATTAGTAAAACAATTTAGAGGCTTGGAATGTAGGGTAAGAAAAATCCTTTACTGTTATTCTGAGTAGACTCATCTAATCCCTTAATTCCTCAAAGATTTCTTGTCCTGAGCATCAGAGCTGAAGTTTTCAATGTACAGAACACTTTCCAGGCACTTGAAGCCTTTTGACTTGCCAATGGCTGTGATTGTTAATCTGTAAGAGAGTTTGTTCTTGCGTTTTATATGTTACAATATCATATTTTAAAATTCATTGTATTCATTCTTTCTATGTTAGTTTTTCTACTGTTTTTTAAAGAATTTTTGTCTTTTACATTTACAGCATAGTAAGTGATAATGTGAAGGGCATAGTGAATAGAACATACCTAAAGTTAGGGAACTTAAATTATTACATTTCCCCCTGAAACTGACTCTGCAGTAAGTCATCAGGGGATAGTAAATTCCTCAATAAACTTCTTACACTTTAAATCAGAAAACAAATAAATTGAGAGATATTTTAAAAATCATAGAATCCACGTAAATATATACAATGATTATTCACCAATTACATTAAATAAAAAATCAATTTAAAAAATCACCTAGTCCTAAAACTTTAAAACAAAAAAAAACTCAAACAGAAAAAGTCACTATCACCAAATAGGGAAGACAAAAAAAGAAATATGTTTAATTGTAAGAAAACATCAGAACTACTTTTTCATAATGTATGTCAAAAACAATTTCTTTTCTCTCTGAACAAATACATTAGCTATGCAACCCATTACTTTAGCAATTTGTAAGCAGCTTACAATAGATAAGGACATAGAAATGGGTGGATAATCTCATCCAGAGAAGAAATCCACAGTGGAACTCTTCTAATTCACATAATACTTCTTGGAAAAGACACAACAGAAGAATCGTAATTATATCACTGCCCCTTTACTTCTGCCTGTACTTCACATAAACCTCAACAAATTGATTTTTCTACTGTCAGTGCATGGTTTCAAACAGATAACTGTAAGGTGTAAGTTTTATTAATGTTCATCTTAAAATAAGAATTAAATAGGAGTTGTAACTCAAAAGCACAGGCAACAAAAGAAAAAATAAACAGAAAGGATTTTATTAACCTAAGAATGTTCTGCACAGCAAAGGAAATCAATCAACAGAATGAAGAGACAACCTGCAGAATGGGAGAAAATATTTGTAAATTATGTATTCCACCACAAGGGATTAATATCCAGAATATGCAAGGAACTCAACTTGATAGTAAATAAATAAATAAATAAAATCCAATTAAAAAATGGGCAAAGTTGCTGAATAAACGTTTCTCAAGAAAAGTCAAACAATACAGAAAGGTGTTGGACTAGAGATGCCCAGGGTGTATCCATCCTGCAGAAGACCAAATTGGGCCCACTACAACCATTGCCAGAGCTTCTAGAGCAATCGCTCAGTCTCAGAACCATAGCCCATTGCAGAGCAACTCTCCACAGAGCAACAGGCCCGTGAGTGGCATGTCACTGCAGCTGAGGACTCCGCAGATGTGAGGGAGATGGCAGGAAGCACTGCCATCATTGCTGTTACCATAAGTTAACCCCACTGCCTCCATGAACACTGCAGACACAACGGAGGCAGTTGCAGACACTGATGCCACTGTGGCCACCACCAGGTAACCCCACTGTCACCAAGGACAGTGCAGATGTGATGGAGGCAGTTGCAGATGCCAGTGCTGCTGCTGCCACCAAGAGATAACCCCATTGCTGCTGCAGACACCACAGACATTAGAAAGGTAGTTGCAGTCACTGATGTTTCTGCCACCTCCCCAAGTTATCCCTGCTGCCGTTGCAAGCACCACACATGTCAGGGAGGCAGCTGCAGCTACTGACACTGCTGCCGCTGCTGCAAGGTAAACCTGTTGCTGCTACAGACACCATTGCTGTGGCTGCTGCAACTGCCATTGCTGCAGTGCTTCCATCACTGATACCACAAGGAAGCCACCATCATTGTGTGAGAAGCCCACCACCACTGGAGCAACAGCTGCCATGTGGACAACCTGCCAAAGCCACTGCAAGAATGGCCTGCTACTATAGCAATGGCCACAGCACCACTGCTGCCATGCAGGTGGACCTCCAACTATTCAACTGCATTGACACAAGGAAGGTCACCAGCAGAGTCCAGGTAGAGAGAGTAATAGAAGAAGCAATTGCTCTAACCAGATGCCCAAAGAAAGTATGAGTTCACCAAAGGAATACAATAACTCTCAAGTACCAGACTGTAGAGCAGAAAACTCTTGAAATTACTGAAAAGGAATTTGGAGTAAAAATCTTAAGGAAACTCAGTACAGTACAAGAAGACTCAGATGACAAAATAAACTGAGCAAAACTACCCAGGACGGGCCGGCCCGGTGGCGCACTGGATAGTGCGCCGCTTGGGAAGCGCGGCAGCGCTCCCGTCCGAGGGTTCTAGGCAGGGAAGTCAAGAAAGGATCCATCAGATCACTTTTATATGATAGAATTTCAGGGGAAAATCAAATTAAAACATTCATCCAATTAGTAAAATATATGGGTAGAAATGATGAATCATTTTGGGATTTTTCTAACTTCCAAGATCCTTTTGGAATTCAATTGATCCTCTTTGCCAGTGTCAAATCTACCAACTCAGACCCCTGTGTCTAAGTTAATAGTATCTCAAGTTGAGAATTTGAAAGAATCGTGAAAAAGAATGAATGGATGGATGGTCAAGTACCAGACTCCATAAAGCAGGAAACCCTTGAAATTACTGAAAAGGAATTGCAAGTAAAAATCCTAAGGAAACTCAATGAGATACAAGAAGACACAGTTAGATGACACAATGAGCTGAGCAAAACTATCCAGGATACGAAGGGGGAAATTTGCAAAGAGATTAATACTTTAAAAAAGAATGTAGCAGAACTCATGGAACAGAAGGAGTCTTTCAACAAAATAAAAAACCCATTGAGAGCATAAGCAGCAGGCTAAAGCAAGCAGAAGATAGAATTTCTGATCTTGAAGACAGTCTCTTCAAAATATAACTCAGGCAGACAAAAAAAAAGAAAAAAGAATTTTAAAAAATGAAGAAAATCTAAGTGAGATAGTAGATAACCTTAGCGCACACACACACACACACACACAAATCTGAATCATGGATATTCCTGAAGGGAAGTAGAAAAGAAAATGCATTGAGAACATATTCAATGAATAATAATAATAATAATAAACCTTCCCAGGTACAGGGAGAGAAACAGAACTTCAGATTCAGGAGGCTCAAATATCCCCAAACAGATTCAACTCAAAAAGTTCCTCTCTAAGGCACATTATAGTCACATTGGCAAAACTCAAATACAAAGAGAGAATCCCCAACATAGCAAGAGAAAAGTGTCAAGTCACCTATAAGGGAGTCCCCATCAGGCTAACAGCAGACCTCTCAACAGAAACTCTACAAGTCAGAAGAAAATGGGATGATATATTCAAAATACTAAAAGGAAAAAAAAAACTGCCAGCCAAGAATGCCATACCCAGCAAGGCTATCCTTCAGAAATAAGGAGAAGTGTATTTCCTAGACAAACAAAAACTACAAGAGTTCACCACCACATGACCAACCCTACAAGATATGCTCAAGGGAGTCTTGCATTTGGAATAAAAAAAAAATCACTACCATGAATACACAAGAAAGAAGAAAACTCACTGGTAGAACAAAAATGCAAATGAGAAAGAGAAAGAAACTGTGTCTTAACCACCTCCAAAAACCAACGAATATCACAGACAACCAATAAAAGGGAAAGAAAGCAACAAAAGACATTGTATTAGTCCATTTCTGTTGCTTATAACAAAATACCTGGAACTGAGTGATTTATAAAGAAAATAAAATTTATTGCTTACAGTTTCAGAGGCTGGGAAATCCAAAGTCCAGGAGCACATCTGCTGAAGGCTTCCTTTGATGGTGACTTCAGTGATAGCAGGGTATCACATTGCAGGAGTGATGGAGGAGACAGTGAAAGAGAGAGAAAGCAGAGAGAGAGCAGAGAGAGAGACAAGTTCTCTTCTCTCTTGTTTTAAAGCCCTCAGAACCATGCCCTTGACTACCACTTTTAATCCATTCACTACTGCACAGTCCTACATCTAATCACCTTTTCCAGGCTCCACCTTTCGATTAGTATAATAGGATTTCTCACCCTCTTAGCAGTCAGAGTGGTGAGCAAGTCTCTAACACATAAAATTTGGGAGATGCAGTTCAAGCTTCAATGAGTTTGGGGAGAACATAATTCAAACCACTACAGACATTTAAAACGTCCAAATGAAAATTTATAAAATGCCAGAAGTAAGACAATACCTTCCAGTAGCAACTGTAAATGTAAATGGATTAAGTTCCCCACTCAAAAGACACAGACTGATTAGATTAAAAACCTAGACCCAAGTATACGCTGTCTTCAGGAGACTCACCTCACCTGTAAAGAAACACAGACTAAGAGCGAAGGGATGGAAAAAGATATACCACACAGATGGAAATCAAAAATGAGCAGGAGTAGCTATTTTTATATTGGATAAAACAGATCTTAAACCAAAAACTATAAAAATAGGCAAAGAAGATCATCATGATGATGATAAAGGGATCTATCCTTCATGAAGACACAACAATCATAAATATATATTGACCCAACATTGGAGCACTCAGATATAAAGTAAATGCTATTATACCTAAGGAAAGAGATAGATCCTAATACAATAATAGTTGAGGACCAGAATACCCCTCTCTTAGCACTGGACAGATCATCTAGGCAACAAATCAACAGGGAAACACAGAATTTAGACTACACTTTAGACCAATCAGACTTTGCATGTATCTACAGAACATTTTATTTAACAACCACAGAATGTACATTCTTCTCATCAGCACATGGAACATTTTCTAGGATAGTCCACATGTTAAGTCACAAATCAAGCCTCAACAAATTTTTTAAAAATTGAGATCATTTTAAGTATCTTTTCAGACCACATTGGATTAAAACTAGAAATCAATAACAATCAAAACTTTGTAAACTATACAAACACATGGAAATTAAACAACATGCTCCTGAATGACATATGGGTCCAAAAAGAAATTAAACAGAAATTAAAAACATTTCATGAAACTAACGAAAATAAAAACACATCATATCAAACCTGTGAGACACTAAAAATGCTGTACTCAGAGGGAAGTTTATTGTGATAAACACTACATCAAAAGAATAGAAAGATTTCAAATAAATAACCTAATGCTACATATCAAAGAACCAGAAAAACAAGAGCAATCCAATCTCAAAATTATTAGATGGGAATAAGTAATTAAGATGAGAGCAGAACTAAATGAAATAGAAACTCCCCAAATAATACAAAAGATCAATGAGTCAAAAAGTTGTTTTTTTGGAGAAGATAAATAAAACAGCTAGGCTAACTATAATAGAAGAGAAAAGACCCAAATAACAAAAATTACAAATAAAAAATAAGACATTACAACTGATTTACACAGAAATGCAAAGAATTTGTATTTCTGATTACCACAGAAATACAAAGAATCATTAGAGACAATTATTAACAATTATACACCAACAAATTTGAAAACCTGGAAGAAATGGATAAATTTCTGGGCACATACAAACTACCAAGGCTAAACTAAAAGGAAATAGAAAACCTGAACAGCCCACCAGCAAGCAATGAGATTGAAGCAATAATCAGATGTTTTTCAGCAAAGAAGAGTACAAGACCTGATGGCTTTACTCCTGAATTCTACTAATCCTTCAAAGGAGAATTAGTACCAATTCTCTTCAAATTATTCCAAAAAGTTAAAACAAAGGCCATTCTCCCAAACTCATTCTATGAGGCCAGCATCACCTTGATATAAAAAAAAAAGACAAAGATACAACAAAAAAAGGAAACTACAGGCCAATATCTTTGATAAACTTAGATGCAAAAATCCTCAATAAAATATTAGCAAATAGAATACAGCAGCACATCAAAAAAATTGTAAACCATGGTCAAGTGGGATTCATCTCAGGGATGCAAGTATGTTTCAAAATATGCTAGTCAATAAATGTGGTACAAAAACTGTAATTATCTTAATAGACACAGAAGAAGAATTTGACAAAACTCTATATTCCTTCATGAAAAAGACTCTCAGCAAATTAGGTATAGAAAGAAAGTATCTCAACACAATAAAAGTTATATACGTCAGACCCACTGTCAATGTCGTCCTGAATGAAAAAGGAACAAGGATGTCCACTCTCACCACTCTTATTTAACATTATATTGGAAGTACTAGCCATAGCAAATCCACAAGAGAAAGAAATAAAGGGCATCCAGATTGAAAAAGGTAAAGCCAAACAGTCCCTATTTGCAGATTACATGATTGTTACACTTCTTTTCCTTGTGTAATGGAGATGAAAAAAGGAATTATGCGATTACTCAAGCACTATGTATGCATTGAGGTCTGTACGAACTGCACTTCAGTAATTTCCACATTTGGAGGAGAAAAACTGAATGTGTCAGTCTGATTTAAAGTTAGCCTCTCCCTTTTATTGTAAAGACAAGGAAGTTTCACAAGAAAATTCAATCAATTTAATCATTACAAAGAACACAAGGACTAGTAGCAACAGTGAAATAACAAAATGTCATTGCATAATGCAATTTGCAAAAGGTTAAGTTGATCCACCAACAAAAGCTTGTTCTTAGCAAATACTGTCTTTTCCTACAGCAGTTTCCTCAGTATTTTTACATAACAATAAAGCAACTTTCTTAACATATCAATCAGTAGGTTAACCTGCTCTGAGGATGTCTGTCCTTGAGCTAGCAATTTTTCTGTGTTACAATTCTTTATCTACAACAGAGACTTTAGCCTGGGGAAGATTTCCTGTCTTTTGCAAGCTTAACATTTCTATGCATAATTTAAAAAAGTTAGGCTAAACCTGAAACTACATGGCTGTGGAGGCTAGGCCCTGTGAAATGCACTTGCTTTATTAATGTTAGTGCTCACCACACATGTTTCCATATTATCCTAAAGACTCTATAAGACTCTTAAAGCTGATAAATTATTTCACCAAAGTAGCAGGATACAAAATCAACATGCAAACATCAGTAGAATTTTTATACTCCAACAACAAACTAGCAGAAAAAAATATCAAGAAAACTAGCCCACTTACAATAGTCATCCCCCCCAAAATATCTAGGAATAAATTTAACTAAGGAGGCAAAAGATCTCTACAATGATGACAATTAATTACTACTGAAAGAAATTAAAGAGGACAGAAAAAGATGGAAAACATTCCATGCTCTTGGATTTAAGAAATTAACATTGTGAAAATATCCAAAGTGATCTACAGATTCAATGCAATCCCCATCAAAATTCCAATGACGCATTTCACAGAAAATAAAATTTAAAAAAAAAAATCCTGGCATTCATGTGGAACAACAAAAGACCATGAATAGCCAAAGCCATCCTGAGAAAAAATAAAATAAAATAAAAATAAAGCCAGAGGCATTACATTACCTGACTTCAAATTATACCACAAAGCTATAGTAACCAAAGCAGCATGGCACTGATATAAAAACAGACATTCAGACCAATGGAAGAGAGTAGAGAACTGAGAGATCAACCCACAAACTTATAGCCAGCTAATCTTTGACAAGGCACCAAGAACATACACTGGGGAAAAGACCACCTCTTTAATAAATTGTGCTAGGAAAACAACATCCATATGTAAAAAAATGAAGCTAAACTTATACGTCTTGCCATATGCCAAAATCAATTTGAAATGGATTAAAGCCTGAAATATAAGACCAGAAACTATAAAACTCCTGAAAGAAAACATAGGAGAAACACTTCAGGAAGTAGGATTAGGAAAATATTTATGAATACAACTCACAAATCACAGGTAGCAAATGGAAAAACAAATGTGTTTATATCAAATTAAAAAGCTCCTGCACAGCAAAAGAAACAACAGAGTGAAAGGACAAACTACAGAGTGGGAGAGAATATTTGCAATCTATGCATCCAACAAATGTTTAATATCCAATATACACAAAGGAACTTAAAAAACTTAACAGTAAAAAAAAAAAACAAATAACCCTGTTAAAAAATTGGCAAAGGCACTAAATAGGCATTTCTCAAAGGAAGATACATGAATGGCCAAGAGACACATTAAGAAATGCTCAAAATCACTCAGCATTAGGAAAATGCAAATAAAACCACATTGAGATATCATCTCACCCCAGTTAGACTATTATCTAAAAGAACAACAAATGCTGGTGAACATATGGAGAGAAGAGAATGCTCCTACACTGTTGGTGGAACTGGAAATTAGTACAGCTGCTATGAAAAATAGTATGGAGTTTCCTCAAACAACTATGGATAGAACTTCCATATGATCCAGTAATCCCACTGCTGGGTATATACCCAAAGGAATGGAAATCATCATGTTGAAGGGATACTTGCACTCCATGTTTATTGCCGCTCTGTTTACAAGAGCCAAAATTTAGAATCAACATAAATGTCCATTGTCAGATGCCCACATAAGGAAAATGTGTTATATTTACACAATAGAATACTACTCTGCTGTAATAAGAATGAAATGCTATCATTCACAGCAACATGAATGAACTTAGAAAAAATCATATGAAGTTAAATAAGCCAGGAACAGAAAGAGAAATACCACATATTCTCACTCATAAGTGAGAGCTAAAAAATAAACACAAAGAGAAAGAAGGAGGGAGGGAAAGAAAGAGCAATAGGTAGGTAGGTAGCTAGGTAGATAGGAAGGAAGGAAGGGAAAGAAAAAGAAACAGAGAAAGAGAGAGAAAGAAAGAAAAAAAGAAAGAGAAAGAAAGAAGAAAAAAAGAAAGAATCACAAGAATACATTGAACTTTCAAAAGGAGAGAACAGAACTGAGGTTACCAGAGGTGGGAAAGGAGGAAAGGTAGGTGGGAAAGGAAGAAGTTGGTAAAGGGCCACGAAGAATCATTACATTGTCTAGTGTTGAATATACTAATGATCCTGATTTAAGCATTACACATTGCACACAGGTGTAAATATTCAGCTCTGTATACTACATATATTTATAATCAACTATGTTACAATTAAACAATAAATAAGGAATACTATTATAAATAAAAAACAAAAACAAAAGACAAATAAATAGCCAATAAATATATAAGAAAATGTTCAATGTCAGTATTAATCAGGGAAATGCAAATCAAAACTATAATCAGATATCATCACACCCCAGTTAGATTGGCTATATGTATGTATATACCAAATAGACAGGAAATAAATGCTAGCAAATATGCTGAGATAGGGGAATACTTATACATTTTTGGTGGGATTGTACATTATTACAGCCATTATGGAAAACAGTATGGAGGTTTTTCAAACAGCTACAGATAGAACTCCCACATGACCTAGCAATCCCACTATTGGGCGTATAGCAAAAGGAATGGTATTCATGTTGAAGGGATATCTGTACTCCCATGTTTATCACAGCTCTATTCACAATAGCCAATACATGGAACTGACCTAAATGTCCATTGACAGATGACTAGATAAATAAAATGTGCAATATATGCACAATGCAATATTAATCAGTTATAAAAAAGAATGAAATTGTGCCATTTGTAGCAGCATGAATGAACTTGGAAAAAGTTATTTTAAATGAAATAAGCCATGTGCAGAAAGAGAAATACCAGATATTCTCACTCACATGTGAGAGCTAAAAAAACCCAAATAAATAAGTAATAGTAATAATAATATTAATAATAAGTGGAAGTTTTAGAAGTAGAGTAGAACTGTGGTTACTAGACACAGGAAAAGGGAGCAAAAAGGTGGGATAGTGAGAGGCTGGTTAATGGGCACAAAGTTAGAACTAGTTAGAAAAAATAAGTTCTATTGGTGTACAGTTGTGGGAGCATCAATAATTAACATTAATTTACTGCATCTTATCAAACAGCTAGAGGAGAAATCAAATGTTCACATCACAAACAAATGATTAAATTTTGCAATGATGAATATGCTAATTATCCTGATTTGAACATCAGGCATTATATACATGTATTGAAATATAATTCTGCACTCCATAAATATGTACAATCAATACACTTCTATAAAAAATAAATGAATAGGAGTTGGTTAGAATTTTTTTCTTTTTTCTTTTTTTGTGAAACAGTTGCTTGTTCGTATCTGTGGAGTACAGAGTTGAATATCAACTCCTGTGTACAATATGTGATGCTCAAATCAGGATCATTACTATATTTAATATTAGACAATGTAATTTGTCTGGAGCCATAGAGCCCAGCTGTTGCCTAAGAGCCTGCCTGCCTGTCCAGAGCCAAAGAGCCCACCCAGCTATTGCCTCGAGGCCTCAGAGCCTTGTTTGCTGTTATCTTCCGTCCCTCCCAATCCTGTGCACTATGGGTGTAGGTAACTTTGCAACTTGCCATAGATAATGAGAATTTTCCATTTACCGGAACAACCCACCCTGCGGTTTTCTCAGTAAACCATCTGCATACTTAATAATCTGCTGATTCCCTCCTGCTGTCTATATAAGCTGTGACCTTCTGGCTAATAAACGAGACTTGATCAGAATACTGTCTTGTCTTCATTTCTCGTGTCTCTTGTCCCATCCAATTCCCACTCCCCCCTCCAGGGTCCTCGTTTAATATCCTGTGGGTGGGGACATTTTTGGTGCCAAAACATGGGGCCTGGATACGGGGGACACCGTGAGGAAGACGGCGCATCGGAGGGTCGACCACTGAAAATGAAAGAGTAAAACCTTCGTCCGCCACGGGAACCTGCCGCGTCAGGATAAGGTGAGTAAGCGCGCCTGATAATGGGACAAGAATTAAGAGTTAAGAATTAAGAATCAAGAATTAAGAATTAAGAATTAAGTTGTCATGACGTGTACATAAGACAGTTACAAAAGGCTTTAAAGACGCGAGGAGTAAAGGTTAAAACAAGTGATCTATTAAGATTTTTTGATTTCGTGAAGAATCTTTGTCCTTGGTTCCCAGAAGAAGGAACTACTAATTATAAAAGGTGGTCTCGAGTCGGAGACATCTGTGGGTTCCGGAGTGCTGAGGATAGAAGCTGAGATAGCAGAGTGTGAGATATTAGTGGCCCAGGAGACAAAGG
>NW_007737039.1:0-742 GCF_000696425.1 Galeopterus variegatus
TGCTTTGCAAGCTACTCTGTCACTTGGGCCATATGACCCAGCAGATTTAATAGTACTTGAGCTGGCAAATAAAGATGCCCTATAGAGATTCTGGCAAGCTTTAAAAAAAAAAAAAAGAATTATAGTACGTTATAGTACAGAGACCAAGGTTTTAGAAGCAAAGCCATATCCTCTTCTGCACAAGGGTACTTAGAAAAGTTCATGGAAAGATTTGTNCTGCTCTCTGACCTCATTTAGTCTGCAGAGAACTTATCATCTTGGCAACCCACAGAAAATATGGTCCATTACATTGAAAATGTCATGCTGATTGGACCAGGTAAGCAAAAAGTGGCAAGTATCATTATAAGACACATGGATGCCATAACATGGCAAATAAACCCATGAAAATGTGTAGTCTTGCTACTATGAAGTTTCTAGGGGTCCAATAGTCTAAAGAGNAAAAAATCAACATCATGATTTTTATTACATCCTTACTTAACTTGCCCATTTGGCCTATGGAGGTGGTGGACTGATCTTGGAAGATAAAACCTAACCAGGTGGTGACTACAGTTGCAGCTGTTTCTCTTGTTGCAGAATCTTATAGGAGCAAATTAACACAACCCCTGGCATTTGGAACACAGCTATTGATTTGGCAAATGCTTTTTTCTCTATACCAATTTGAAAGTATGATCAGACACAGTTCATTCTCACCCAGAATGTTCATTCTACACCTGCACTGTCTCATCTCAGTGAGCCATGTCAA
>NW_007737039.1:2864-3377 GCF_000696425.1 Galeopterus variegatus
ACATTTGGTAAGCAGCAGGAAAGAAAAGAAAGTTAATTATGCCAGGTGAAAGGCCACAGAATTCTGTTCTAGCACCTGCAAAAGTATGCCAATATTTAGACAACAATCTCCCCGGATTTATGGGAGATGTCAATTTTGAAGACCTTCCACCTTTCTTTTATTTTTTTTACTTCCAGCCATCTGTGGGTAATATGTGTAGAGAGGAGATGATCTGACAAAGTATGAAACACAACAAACTGTAAGGCTTTGAGCATTGTACAGCAAAATATAAAAACAAAGATCAAAGCCACAAGGCACACTGGATGATTGTTTGGTTTTTTAAAAGAACAGCCCAAAGCAAGGAAAAAAATTCCCAAACTTCTAAACAACCAGAGTATCAGCAAAACATAAACAAGAGCATGTTTATCTTATACCTACCACAGAATCTCCTGCGTCCCTTTCCTGTTTAAGCCGTTAGCCAGCTGGACACAGTGAGCTGGGCCTGCTTTAATTTACTCAGAAGGAGAGATTATT
>NW_007737039.1:4542-5708 GCF_000696425.1 Galeopterus variegatus
TAGCTTGATAAAGCCTCTTTTTCATCAATTCTATAATAGGAGCTTTTAAAGATCGCCTTGGTATCCAGACAAATGAGCCCAAAGTGAATAATTTATTATCTTTATCACATTAACCATAGTGCTCAGTACAGTTGTGTATTGATTAATACAAAGAAAACCAAAACAGAAAATGTAATATGTGATTTAAGGACAGAAAGGTAAACTGAATTTAATATATCGTTTGTATACTCTGTAATCATTTTCTTTTGTTGTTTCTGGCCAAGAACAAAGGATACTTTTGAAGTCCAACTTCATCTTTAAAACCAAATGCATTTACGACGTGTCTTTTATTTTCTCTTCCTTTCCATTTCAACTGCTGTCTAACCTAGGCTTCTACGTCGTCACACAAATCTGGGGATCTCACTAGGTCTGCTCCTAACATTTGAGAGTCCTGAACAAATAGTACAAAGAAATCCATATACCATTTGTCTAAATATTTAAAAGTCATAAATCAAGTTAAAAAACGATTAAATAAAATATAGACTGTCTTCCTGCCTTGAAAAATATATCTCATAATGATCACAAAGGCTGTTTGAATTTAGAATTTTTGGATTAATCAAAGTTCCACATCAGCACATGATAGCGCAGGAAGAGCTTGTTCCTAGCCCTCCCCCTATGGACTAACCTTTTTCTCCTCCCACCATCAACTCCAACACACACCTTAAGGCGCCCGGCATGGACACTTCAGCCTGCATGTCCAAGTTCCATCCTTTCATGCCTACAGCAAATAACTATCTGTTGGCTGCCCTTTGGAGATAGGTATGTGTAACAGGGCAACATGGTCCACTCTTGCAAGGAGACACCTGAGTTAAAGGCCTGTACAGACTCTGAAAGTGTGCTTGGGGCCACCTGAGCAGAAGATTATAGGATGTAGGCTCTAGGTGGACACAACCTCTTGCCCCATGGAAGGAGCAAAGCTGGAAAGCAGCCCAAAGGGGGCCTTTATAAGCCTAAGGCCCAGGGCAGGGGACTTCTTTGCCCTGATGTATTGATGATATTGGATTTCCCTGCCTGCTGTGCCACCTTTAATTCACTCTCCATGTAAATGTCATTTCTAGAATTACATTCATTATCAGTTTGTGATTACATATTCATTGTCTCCTGAATTCTCTAACTTGGTAATAAAA
>NW_007737039.1:7070-8172 GCF_000696425.1 Galeopterus variegatus
CATGCTATTTCACCTGCCTGGGGTCCTTTTCTCCAGTTCTGATGCAATATAAATTCTTTCTCATTCTCCAAACCCACCTCAAATATTTCCACCTCCCTATAGACTTCTTTGAGCCCCACACAAATTTAATAATTAATTCTTCCCTCATCTGTGTCATGATTGAATTTTAAGCCTAAATTCTTACAGCATTTATCAAATTAGCATAATTCATATTGCACTTAGTTGAATGGCAAAAGTGATTGTTCAATTTACATTAATTTTCTCTTAGTTTAGATTTTCCCAGAAGCACACCCTGAGACAAGGATTCGTGTGTGAATAGTTCATTTGAGAAGTGCAGGAATCACTGATATGGAGTAGTGAAGTGAGAAAAGGAACAGAGAAGCCAGCCAATAAAGTTTACATCATCAAGCCAAATAATAGTATGGGCAACTAATACAACTTAGGNTGAAGTGAGAAAAGGAACAGAGAAGCCAGCCAATAAAGTTTACATCATCAAGCCAAATAATGCTATGGGCAACTAATACAACTTAGGACACACATCCTTCCAAAGGATAAGGAAGCTGAGGTACACTAATTCCCACCATCAATGGCTAAGGGCTATTTCCAGAGGATGTTAATTCCCCCACACTTCTTGCTAGCTTTATATGTAGAGTGGCCTTCCCCGTTCAGAGTAAAACTCTTGGAACAAAAATGCAGACAGTTGGAAGTCATAGAGAGTACTGTGGTGAGGCCCTTATCAGACCCTCGGAAGCCCAAATCTAAATTCTATTTTCTCTGTGGCTTGGTATGCAGTAGGTAGGACATGATGGCTTATGGTTCTTCCATAACTATCAATTTCTGCCTTATTCTCTAGCTACACTAACACTGCCTGAAGGCCAAGGGTGCATCAATCACTGTAAATGTTCTACTCTATTTAATTCTCACAGCTCTAAGAGGTAGCTATTGTTACTGTCATTTTACAAAGGAAAACACTGATGCTCAGAGAATTTAATTCATAGAATTTAGGTCAGACAATTTAGGTCAAAGAGTTAAATAGGTACAAAAAAAAGCATTTGAACCCAGATACTCTAAAGAAAATTCAAATACTTAATAAGAAGATCTT
>NW_007737039.1:9993-10270 GCF_000696425.1 Galeopterus variegatus
AACAGAACTGAGGCCACCAGAGGTGGGAAAAGGGGTGGGGGGAGGGTTTGCATGAAATTGGTAAAGGAGACAAAAAAAGATTACATTTCTAAATGTTGAATATACTAATCATCCTGATTTGAGCATCACATATTGCACACAGGTGTTGATATTCAGCACTGTACCCCACAGAAATGTACGATCAATTATGTTTCAATGAAAAAATTAAACAAAAAGTAAATAAATAAAATAAGGATTTTAGGTCTACAGTGCAAGCACGGCTAGTATCTCCATATTA
>NW_007737039.1:12185-12974 GCF_000696425.1 Galeopterus variegatus
GACAGTGATGTCAAACATCATGAGAGTGTTTATTGCTTTGGAGTGGGATGGGACCCTTATACGGCACATCTGTGTATTTCAGAAGGCTACTCTAGAAAACTCAAATACATGCACAGGATTATAAGTAATTTCATTTTTATATCAGATTAACCCAAAATGATTATCAGCTTCAATAAGCCTAACACTACAAAATTTCAGCTTAAATGAAAAATAGTACTGCACAATTCCAAATGGCTTCTGAATTCACTATATTCTCAACCATGATAACAAACCCAAAAGAAATGTTAGCAACATAATTCCTTTAAAGAGAGCAAATTCTTAAATGGTGACTAATTGGCATTCATCAATTATACTTCTAGCCTTAATTGTATATACTAATTTGCTCATTTATTGAACAAATATTTATTAAGTTTTTTCTGTTGGGAGCACTTTGGCTGGGCACTAATAACATAAGATAAAATAGTAAATAAGTACCTGCACTTAAGGAATCACCAGTTGGTTGATTTTATCCTCCTTTCCTTTAAAGAAGGTACCCTATCTAATCCAGAAAGACTTAANAGGAAGGAAGGCAGGTAGCCAATGATAAACTTGCCACTAAGTTATATTTTAAAGACATTTCCATTTTTATAGCCATGTAAGCTGTGGCACATTCTAAAACAACCATAAAATTGCTTCTCCCTCATTTGTATTCTGCATTTGTAAATTCTGTCTCAAGTAAAATAAGCAATTGGGTGCAACATTTGCAAACTTTTATAAATACTCTTTTAATTACTCCACACTCCTGAATCC
>NW_007737039.1:15072-15915 GCF_000696425.1 Galeopterus variegatus
CTAAATTGTCTTTTTAAAGTACCTGCAAATACCCAAAGCTGAAGATATTTAAACACTAGGACCCCTGTTGTACTTGTCTCCACCAGGTTGGACGCCCCTCTTCTGTGTTTCCATGGCTCCCTATTTAGTTCTCATCTATTATTGTTTTTCCCTTTTCTAACCATCTTCGAATTAGCTGCTTCAGGCCCAGATCATACCTTTTATTCGTGAACACACAAAACCTTTCACAGTGCTTGACACATAATTGACACTTAATTTTAGTTGAGTAAATTTGTTTTAAAATATTTATCATAATATTTCTTCTCATCATTTTTTTCATGGACCACTATAAGAAATTTTCTTATTGTAATAAGCACCAAAATAGCTCTCCTTTTCTTTGTCGTCCTTGAGACACCCCCTCAGAAAATAACACAGTGTTTATTTGTTTGTGTTTGTTTGTTTGTTTGTTTTGGCATAAATTGATATCTAACTTTCAGTTTAATTAATTTANACATAAATGCTGATTGGAGGCCATCTTAGATCCCCCTATTAAGCAACAGACTTATATTCTTCCTGATGGCCAACCAAACTTCAAATAATGCATATTTACTAAATACTCACCATGCAAATATTACTTAGAATAGGCACTGCTCTAAACAAACATTTAAATATACTGATTCATTCATTCTTCACAATAATCCTATGAGACAAGTAATAACATTATCCTTGTTTTATAGATGAGAAAACTGAGGCTGAGCGTATTCACAAAAAGAGCACATGGCTTGCAAATAGTCAAACAATCTTAACCTATGTGCTAAATTGTCTTTTTAAAAGACCTGCAAATACCCAAAGCTGAAGATATTT
>NW_007737039.1:17993-18822 GCF_000696425.1 Galeopterus variegatus
TAAGTTCCAAATGTATTTATTAAATTTCTAAAGGGTTTGCTTGTTTTGACCTGTTACTCACACACACTAACACTCAAACAATAATTTCAAACTAACGTATTATAATTCATTTTATTTTGGTTCATTTAAAAATTGTTAGTGAAAGATTTCCTGAGAGCTTTCTTCCCAGCAATTTCCAAAGCACTTGTTTTTAAAATCCAAACAATGGTTTAGGGCTCCAAATCAGCAACAATGTGTGTTTAGACTGAAAAATTAAAATACATTTCAAACCAAATATTTTGAAATCAATTTCTTTCATGTTTACTCATCAATTCTTTGGTTCCGGGCTCTATGTGTTCCCTGAAACAGTTGATAGTTTTGCTTTTGGGATTAAATAACATAGGATTAGTCTGCCTGAGGGACCATCTGCTGTTCTATGCCCTGTCATGACAATTCTGAAGCCTTCAGAACTGCATTCTGTGGTTTCTCGTTAAGGGGAAAAGAAGGGCATTTTCTATAACGAGCCTAAGCCTCGGAAATGCTGTTCATTCCATATGTATCCGAAAACAGCTGTGACATGTGTCAAGCAAGACAGGATGCTGTTTCTTCATTATATGTGAATATTANTGAAAAGCAGAACTTCTGTTTTTCAGAACAAAAGTATTCCTTAGTGAAATTTTACCATAACGTTATGAGTATAATGATATTCTCCTCCTAAATAAGCAATCACACTCCATTAGAGAGGGTCTAAGATGAGCCTATGATATGTCAAATTCTGAGGAAATGCCGTAAGTTCCAAATGTATTTATTAAATTTCTAAAGGGTTTGCTTGTTTTGACCTGTTACTCAC
>NW_007737039.1:20693-21407 GCF_000696425.1 Galeopterus variegatus
TGATGTATTGGCGGAAAGGAATGTGCTAAAGCTATTCCTGAGTCTACCCAAGAATTCCTTCTCCTTTAAGAAAATCATACTAAATTAGCTTAAATATCAGTACATATTTTGTTTTTATATTTATTTTGTCTTATAGGTAATTTTTTCATTGTTTCAAAATATAAACCAACTAGTAGTATTTTATTATCAGACTCTCAGGTGTCTATGGTGTCTAAGACACAACCCATGGGCCATGGGCCATGGTGGTATGGAAAAATAACAGGGTCTAAAAGCCTCCCAGAGGGTATAGCCAAGAGTTAGAGATCACCTTTGGAAAAGCAAAAGACCCAGTATAAACAGATAAATATAGCCATATCCAGAAGTAGCAAACTTTAAAGATTCCCTATAAATGTGTTTACGGGTGAAACTACAATGACCCCAGATCTCTAGCAAGAAGCCCAGACTGTCTCCAGGATTCAGTGACAATAACAAATGTACCTATTAACCCCAATTCAAGTCAACTGACAAATGAAAAGAATTAAGCAGCTAACAATTTTACTATAATGTGTCTGAAATAATTGCTATCTTGTTAAAATAGAAGAGCTGGAAATCTAGAAAAAAACAAAGGCAAAAAGGAAGAGTTTATGTCTATCATGTTCTGTATCCAAGGAATACGACCTTGCTTCTAGCAGAAAAGCTGTTCAGATACTAGATATTTCATACCAGAGTAAATCA
>NW_007737039.1:23117-24082 GCF_000696425.1 Galeopterus variegatus
AAAACCAAGGAACAGGACTATTTTCCTGAGTAGCCTTCCTAGGATTGTCAAAGAATCTTTCTTACCAAAGGGGATGAAATGAGAACACACGCAGCAAGTCTCTTCTGGAAGATCCATTGATTCACACACTCATTTATTCATTTGGCCAATATTTATTGAGCACTCACTGCGTGCCAGAGAGAACATAAGACTCTAGGGAAGGAGGTGTGAAAGAAGACAAAGTTGTTGTCTTCAAGGAGCTCATAACCTAGTAAGAGCAGTGACCAAGAAAGCCAAAAGCGACTGGGCGATACATTACAGCAAAATGTAGAACACGTTGAGGCAGTGGACCTGGATATCAAAAAGGGAAGAAGGGATGGGGTGGTCATAAATGTTTGCCCAGCAAATGG
This sequence comes from Galeopterus variegatus, assembly GCF_000696425.1. Taxonomy (NCBI): domain Eukaryota; kingdom Metazoa; phylum Chordata; class Mammalia; order Dermoptera; family Cynocephalidae; genus Galeopterus; species Galeopterus variegatus. Next base: position 23,507 of record NW_007737039.1, read on the forward strand.
GATACCTAAGTACTAATGGAGGAGAAGTGAGGATTATTCAGATCAAGAGGGAGAGAGAGAAGAATGTTCAGGAAAAGGGAGTAGTAGCATATACGTAAAGGCAGAAAGGCAAAGTGGAAAATGGCCCATCCAGGAAACTGCAAATGTTTCGGAAAGGCTGGATTCGGTGGCAGATGTTAGGAAAGGAAAGGAAAATACAGCTGTTGAGGTAGGAAGTAGTAGTTAATGCGAGGGCTCTCACATGTGGCATAGTACAGGATTAGAACTTTAGTAGATTAAGAGTCAATAAAAGGCTTTATGCAAGGAGTGATATAATCTTATTAACTCTGCATTTAAAAAAAAANTTACAGAGAATTGGAAGATAATATCAATCAAAAATAATTTGATAATGTATATGTTTATAAACCATTTATTGTGAACCTCAGAAATAAAGAAAAACCTACCATTGTGGGTACAGTTATGTAACAGATTAGTAATGTTACCTGTTTTAAAGAGATGCAATTTTAATGAAATTGGCTTGATTCCCTCTTTCCACTGAGAAAATTACTGACAATCAAAATACCTAGTCATGCAAAA
>NW_007737039.1:25792-26953 GCF_000696425.1 Galeopterus variegatus
AACTTTCTCTGAAGAGTCTTTACTGGCATTCCTCCCACACCTGAAGGTGTTAGGTGCATCACTTCTAAGTCCCCAAGTATCCTGGGCACAAACCAATCACAGAGCTTACCCAACTGTGGCATAACTAAATTTGCATGGTCTGTCTCTTCCACTAATCTTGAACCTCTTAAAGGCAGGGACCCACTTTCTTCTCTACATCATTAGAACTAAGTGCAATAATTAAAACATATATTTGCTGAATAAATGAAGAAATGATTAAAAGTTATTAAATGAAAGAATGAATAAATGAGTGAATATCTATAAGGAAAATAAAGCAGAAGCCCATATATAAAAATATAAGTATCATATGGACAGGCACTAGAGAAATGTTTCTGTTGCACAGGCCCCATAAATAAAAGAAACATAAAGTTTTGAGTCTATGTTTTACCCACTGCAAAATAGAAATATATTAATGGATGAGAACTGTTTTTGTAGGAATATGTTTTAAGGGAACTTCACCTGCGTTTTTACTGTTTTGATCTTAAAACTAAAAGGCCTTTTGAGGGTGCTGAAATCCTCAACATAAAAATGTTCAGTTTTTAAACTCTTGGCCATAAGATCTCTCTTCTACCCTTTGATCAACTAATGAGATACCTGTTAGAGCCAGACATCTCATGAATAGACAATGAGGGAGACTATCTTCTGTGACTGTTGCTGTGGGCTATCGTCAGTGCAAGTGCATAAAACTTTGGTGCAGAAGGTATGAACTAATTCTAAATAATACTAACAGTATGCAAATGCAATGGAGCATCAATCAAAAGGAAAGGATGTGTCCCCTCACCATTTCAACCTCTGGCTAAATGCCACAGCAGGTCTTCCTCTGATCTTTTCATTGACCTTTTCAAGTACTAATTATTTTTTTAAATGTTCTGCGAATACAAATACATGTTTGTCATTGCCCTTCCTAGGATGCATTATAAGGCATTAGCAAAGCAAAATAAATTTGATATTGAAGGTTTAATTGCACAGTTTTTGCATACACTTTAATAGGTAATGCAAAACCTCAGCAGGTGCACTATGAGATGAAGTGATTTTTCATGAATAATTCATTTTCATTTTTTAAAAAAGCACTTCTGCTAAGATACAATTTGCTATAATGTTTTCAAGAGAGATCAGTGAAAA
>NW_007737039.1:28545-29197 GCF_000696425.1 Galeopterus variegatus
TGCCCAGGACACCAGAATTATTATATCTATGGGGTTTTCTTTCATACAAAGCACATCTGAATTACAGGTAATAAATTCTGTGCTATATGCCAAATGTAGTAAGGAATATATTACTTCCAAATTCTATTTTTAAGGGAGAAATCAAAATAACATACTCTGAATATACACTCTGAGTTATTTACTCCTAAAATATGCCTTTTGGATAGACTATGTTGCTTATTAGATCATATTTCTTACCTAATGTAAGAGAAATTTTCTNTGGTTGATTTTATCCTCCTTTCCTTTAAAGAAGGTACCCTATCTAATCCAGAAAGACTTAATGTACAGCACAAAGTCCTAGAAATGAAGCCTCTTTTAACTTTGATGGGACTCTATGTACAGCACAATGTCCTAGAAATAAAGCCTCCTTTAGACGGGCTCTTCCTATTACAAATGAAAACTCGTGCCAATTTACAGAAGTTTAACTTTATTCCACTTCAGACGCCCACACTCATTTTACCACAAATGAGAACAGCTCCACTTCTGTAATCATAAACTTAATTATCTTTTGCTGCCCCAAACAACCATTATTTCACTCTTTCTCTTTATTTTCATTTCAAGTGTCATTCCACATCACCAAAATCCTCCAGTCGCTTAATCTCAATTTTTTTTT
>NW_007737039.1:30967-31520 GCF_000696425.1 Galeopterus variegatus
AACAGCTGTGACATGTGTCAAGCAAGACAGGATGCTGTTTCTTCATTATATGTGAATATTATTTAATGCTCTGGCATATGGGAAGGTTGATATTTTTGTCTGCTTGGGTTTTTCTTTTTTAATTTCGTTAGATTGTTTTATAATGTGAATGTGTTAACACCATAAAGAGTTTTCTTCACTGTATTTTATGAGTTCCTGTTGATATTCCTGATCAAGCTTTAAGTAAAAACAATGTTCTACTTATTATTTTTTAACAGTTTTAGGCAATCAATATTTATGTCCTTTTAAAGTCCTGCGAGAGGAAGGTTGTCTTCCACCCCAACTTCAAAAATTCTTTAACAGAGTCACAGAAAGCTCAAAATAATATAAATTAAGTACATGTGCAACGAGGGTGTTACAAATAAGTGTAAACGAATTCATGTTGATTCAATAAAGATCAAGAAAACTCATCCAACAGTCATGAGTTTTATGAAAAATTGCAAAAGAACTCAGTGATGTATTGGCGGAAAGGAATGTGCTAAAGCTATTCCTGAGTCTACCCAAGAATTCCTTC
>NW_007737039.1:33292-33688 GCF_000696425.1 Galeopterus variegatus
GAGGTCAGCTCCCAGGGAGCTCAAAGCCTGGGAGAGGAGCTAAATGTGTATAATTAATTGCATTGTAAGACAGAATGATCAGACTGTCATGATATTCAAACACCATGAAAACACTGAGGAGAAGATTACATTTTACTAAGGATATGAGAACCTTAATAAAGGAATCAATCAGTCCAAAAATAGTTTTCAGGCTCTGTGGCATTGAGCTGGGATTTGAATTTTGACAGAGTGAAAGAAAAGAAAATGCCCAACTAAAAGAAGAATAATGCCATAAGTAAGGTGCTTCATGTGCTTAAGTAATTCAGAGATTCTCATTTGGCCGATTTTGTGATATATTAAGAGAAAAAGAGGCTATAAAGGTAAGTTGGTTTGAATCCTAGTCCAGACCTGGTTTTT
>NW_007737039.1:35667-36153 GCF_000696425.1 Galeopterus variegatus
CACATGTATTTTACCAAAATTTACAAAGGAAATGCCATATTTCAAAAACCTTCAAGTTTTATTAAAGAATAATGAAATATCCTCATATTTTAATAGTGGGACTTTATACTTATGCTACTGCCCTGAGCTGATTTCTCTACGAGTTTAATACAAATATGTACTTAAAGATATTTTAATTTTTCTTTTAATGTTATAGTAAGAGATTTGTCTAGTTGTTATGACATATCTAAATTTATTGATCATTGTCTTCCAGTTTAAAGTCCTCTGATGGACCATTGCCTTAAGGGCAAGAGTCCAAGAGTACCGGGTACTACATAATCTGGCCCCTGATCACTTCTCCCATCGTCATCCCACTTGTACCCTGAGTGCAGGTTCCTGAATATGACATGATGTCTCTTGCCTCTGTGTTAGCTCTCTGTAGGATATCTTCCTCCTCCTTATCACATAGCTGACTTATTCTCACCTTTCAAGATACTCTCAAGTGAA
>NW_007737039.1:38172-39032 GCF_000696425.1 Galeopterus variegatus
TTTTTCCGTGTCAACATGTTATGCTCCATATTTTCTATGTGAAATATTTTTGAATTCTAAAGAGGAAGGGATTTTATGCTACCTAATAAAAATTTATGCTACCTCAGAAAAAATTAAAATTTATAAAACTTCCCTAATAAATCAATTTCAATAGAATTCCCTAAGAAGGTAGAAATCATCTCAGGATCCCCTGCTGAAAAATATCCAGGAGAATTTATATTAAAATGTCATCTTACTCTACCACGGACCAGGAAGTTCTGTGATTCAAATCANTGGATTACTTTGCTTCATCATTCACATTTCCTACAGCCTGAGAAAGACAGGATGCTCTTCTGACACTGACCCCCAATCACCCTGTTCCACTTTCTAGGCCACTATCAGAAGTACCATAAACAAACTGTGATTTGGAAGCAGGATCTGAAACTGTCTCCCTTGTTCTCTAACATATTCTACTTCTGCTTTGTGATCACTTTCTCCAGTGTTTGATTCTTAACAAACACATCAGAAAACAAAACCAACAACTCCATAAAATATTTATTGGAGCCTCAACTTCCTGTTCATTCACTTCTCTTTTTACCCATCCTCTATTCTGGCTTCTTGGGTAGAAATCTTTAAGACTGAGCAAGAGTGTTAAAAGGTTTTCTATCAACCTGCTCTCCTACCTCTGTAAACCCAGATGAGAACTCCATTTCAAACAAAACTAAACCCACACTCATTATTCCTTTCTCATTCATCCTTTTGATTCAGAGTCATTTGTAAATGTAAATTCTCCCTTTAGGACAGAATCTATATCTTACTCAACTTTGTACAACTGAGCACATAGCTAGTGCTTTGCACATACTGTTGCTCAATTGGTAAAA
>NW_007737039.1:40846-41161 GCF_000696425.1 Galeopterus variegatus
ACTCCCCAAAATTTATGTCTTGGCCTTGCTCATCCTCTAGTTTCATTTCTAATGGTAATGTGTATGACAATTTTGGACACACTAACATGCTGATAACTTTTTTTCCTCAATATCTTTTACAAAATGATGAACTGAATGGTTTTTTCTTATTAATATGTAAAACTCCCATTTGTTCTGCAGTTATTGGAGTTATAATCAGAGTGATAACACATTGGTATCATACATGTACTGCTTTAAAGAGCAATATTTACCAATCAGAAACTGATATTAAACCTTCAAGTTAAAGAACTGGAAACCAAGTCATGTGGTTACTTC
>NW_007737039.1:41599-42002 GCF_000696425.1 Galeopterus variegatus
TTAGACAAAGACACTAGAGGCTAAGACATAGTTTTAAACTATCTAAAGGCTATACACACAGGACTGTAATCTCAGCCAGTCCTATAAATAAGTTAAATGTACCCCATAACAAGGAGGACTACACTAGAGAGTATGGATATGAAGTATTGTTAAACTTCATTGAACAAACACCTGCACCATACCAGAAACTGTACTAAGCAATGGTGATAGAATGGTAAGTAGAGAAGAAAATGGAAATCATCCCCTCCTTATGTAAAGCTTAGAGTTTAGCAGAAAAGATAGACTATTAATCAAATAATTAAAGCAACGTGTAATAAGTATCTCGACAGAATTAAGAGTAGGAAATTCACCAAGATAGACTACACTGTAAGTCATAAAACACACCTTCACAAATTTAAAATAG
>NW_007737039.1:44025-45703 GCF_000696425.1 Galeopterus variegatus
AAGGCAAACAAGCCTATGAAAAGACGTTCAACACCATTTATCATTAGGGAATTACAAATTACAATAATAATGTGATGGAGCCCAGGACACACCACCCCAAAACATAAATATGACTGCAGAAGACCAGAATATGCCCTTTTGCATATTGATTATTTTGAGCTGGTTATTTTGAGAAACTGTAGATACAGGTGAATCTCTGAAAAGTTGTTTTTTTGTAAAAAATTTGCAACTATCAAGGAAATCTCCATTATATGTGTCTCCCTCTCTGCACCAGGAAGAAAAAGATGATTAAATCACTAGAGACTCTTAACCAATGGATAAGGCATAGACTTAAACCTGCATAACAAATCTTACCTTTATTTTATGGTGCTTTTCCTGGCCCTCTCCTCTTAACTAGGCCTTTCCTCACACACTTTTTTCTTTACTTCAGAGAACAGTAGTATTTAAGCCTGAAGTTTAAATGCTTTTTTGAGATCTACTCTGGAGATTTACTCATTTCTCTGGGTTTTCTCCCAGGTATTTACATGCAATGTACATGTTAATATATTTCTGTTCATTTTTCTCTCATTAATCTGTCTTTTATTACAGGGAGTTTCAGTTAAGAACTACAATGTGTAGAGAGAAAATTATTTTTTGTTCAAATGAAATACCACTACATACCTATTAGAGACTAAAATTTTTTTTANAGAAAAAAAGAGAAGAAATAAATTACAAATATTAGAAAAGAAAGATAGAAAATCACTATTCATACCATGTATGTTAAAATGATAATAAAAGAATACTACAAAAATCTTACGTCTACAAATATGGTAACAGAAATGAGATGGACAAATTCTTTGAAAGACACAAAATACCAAAGCTCACACCAGGAGAATAATTAATCTTAATAGTCCTATATCTATTAAAGAAATTGAGCCAATAACCTTCCAAAAAAGGAATCTCCAGGCCCAAATGGCTTCACGAATAAATTCTAGCAAACATTAAAGGATGGCTATTCTCCACGATCTCTTTCAGAAAATAGAAGCAGGGGGGAACACTCTACAGTTTATTTTAAAGGGCCAGCATTACCCTAATACCAAAATGAGATAATGTTACAAGAAATGAAAATTACAGACAAATATCTCTCATGAACATCAATATATAGATCAATAGAATAGAGTAGAAAGGCCAGAAATAGACCTATGCAATCGCAACTGATTTTGACAAAGGAGCAAAGGCAATTTAATGGAGAAAGGAGGGTCTGATCAAGAAATGGAATAACTGGACATCCATGTGCAAAGGAAGGAAGGAAGGAAAAGAAGGAGGAAAAAACCTAGACATAGACTTTAGACCTATCACAAAAATTAACTTCAGGAGAATGGACCTTAATGTAAAATACAAACTATAAAACTTACAGAAGAAAACATAGGACATAGAAATACAGATGATCTTGGGTTTGTTGATGAGTTTTTAGATTCAACACGAATATCATCATATGTGAAAGAACAAATTGGTGAGTGAGTTGGACTTCATCAAAATCAAAAACTTCTGCTCTGTGAAAGAAACTTAAAAGAATGAAAATAGAAGCCACAGACTGAGAGGAAATGTTTTCAAAACACATATCTATTAAAGAATTTGTATCCAAAATAGACAAACAACTCTAAAACTTAACAATAAAAAAACAAACAGCCCAATTTAA
>NW_007737039.1:47137-48153 GCF_000696425.1 Galeopterus variegatus
GACAATAGAAATTGCTCCTGTTGCAATTCACAGTAACAGGAGCTTCATTTATTGCTGGTAGGGATGCAAAATGGTATCTTTTGGAAGATGGTTTGGCAGTTTCTTACAAAGCTAAACATAGTCGTGCCATACAATCCGGTAATAGCCCTCGTGGAGAGTTACCCAACTGAGTTGAAAAATATGTCTACATGAAACATGCATGCAAATGTTTCTAACACTTTAACTCATAATCACCAAAAACTATAAGCAAAAAGATGTTTTGCAACAAATTAATGCATAACCAGACTCTAGTACACGTTGAGTATCCCTTATCCAAAATGCTTCGGACCAGAATTGTTTTGGATTTCAAATTTTTTTAGATTGTAGAATATTTGCAGAACATAAACGCTGAAGAGTTGCTTTTTTGCAAAAGAAACTCACAACTATAAAGGAAACTCGAAACCCAAAAATCCAAAATCCAAAGTGCTCCAGCGACCATTTCCTGTGAGCATCATGTCTGCCTGAAAAAGTTTTGGATTTTGGATCATTCAGGATTTTGAATTTTTAGATTAGAGATGCTCAACATGTATATACAAACAGTACAAATTATTGAGTGGTTTTAAAAAATGAGCTGATATGCCACAAAAAGGCCTGGATGAATCATAAATGTATATTGTTACATGAAAGAAGCCAGTCTGAAAAGGCTATAAACTATACTGTTCCATTTATATGACATCCTGGAAAAGGTAAAACTATAGGGTTGATAGGTTTATCAGTGGTTGCCAGAGGTTCGAGTGGGTGAAGAGGGTTGAACAGGTGAAACTATTCTGCATGATATTGTAATAGTGAATATAAGACACTAAGCAGCTGTCAAAGAACTATTCGGCACAAGGGTGAAACTTTAATGTATACAAATTTTTTAAGAAATCATTTAGGAAGTCAAGTTACCCCAGGATGTAATGAAGATTGTGACAAAAGAAGAAAACTGTATTATGAGTATATGAAACAATCTCATGGGAGAGGGTGGGAGAAAGTGT
>NW_007737039.1:49202-49874 GCF_000696425.1 Galeopterus variegatus
AAAAGAATTCCAAACAATTTATGTAGAAACTCTGCCCTCCAGAAGGTAAAACATAGCTCATCACTTTTTAAGTGTGGGCTGTACTGAGTACAGTTCGGATGGGGCGGACAACTTTACAGTGGAGAAACTGACAAATGCTACCTCAGCCAGTTGATCAAAGTTCACAGTGACAGGGAAAAGTCGTGCTGAAACATGTACCTTGAATATGATGGGATGAAAATAACACTTCGCTCCTATGGTCTTCCTCCCAAAAACACTTAACCCTAGTCTAATCACAAGAAAAACATTTTAAAAATCCCAATTGAAGGACATTTCACAAAATACCTGACCAGTATTTTTCAAAAATGTCAGTGTGATGGAAAACAAGTACAGTCTTAGAAACTGTCACAGCCAACAGAAGCCTAAGGAGACATGACACTAAGTATAATGTGGTATTCACTAAATGTAATGAGATCCTGAAGAAAGAAAAGAACATAAGAAAATATGAATAAAGTATGGACTTTATTTAATAATAATGTATTCATATTGATTTATTAATTATAATTGTACCATCCTAATGTAAAATAATCATGAGCGAAATTGGACATGGGGTATTTGGAAACTCTCCATAATATCTTCACAAGTTTTCTGTAAATCTAAAACTCTTCCAAAATAAAAAGTTAATAAAAAAAA
>NW_007737039.1:49965-50776 GCF_000696425.1 Galeopterus variegatus
CGAGAGACTGATATTTAACCAACTACTACGATAAGGACACATTAACAAAAACTTTGGAGACAGAGAGTGAGCAAGACAGAAAACACCGTCTTTACTGATCTAACTTAGGAAATGACATCTCATCACTTTTGCCATATTCTATTCCTTGTAAGAGAGACTCTGGGTCCATCTCACACTCGAGAGGAGGGGACTACATGAGGACACGAATCCCAGGGCACAGGGATCGTTGGGAGCCATTTTAGAAGCTGCCTACCACGGTTTGCCTCTGGCCCCACTGACCCACATCCTTCCCACAGGCAAAGCACACTCACCGTTCCCAGAGTCCCCAAAAGTCTCACCCCATCACACCATCAGGTCAAAAGTAGAATTTATCATCTGCCGGATCAGGTCTGTGAATGGATGGGGCTCCTCAGGTGTAGTAACTATTCATTTCTCTTTTTAAAAATTAAAAACCCTAATTTCCAAATCTAAAACTTGAAAAAATATTATTAGCTTCAAGGTAAACACCTCCTTTCTGTCATTAGCAAATCTTGTACCATCCATCATATCTGTATTCCAAAGTGAACATTTAAGTACTAAAGAGAGAGACATTTTAGGAGAGCTTAATTAACAATTGTCAGGTCCACTGATTAATCTTGACAAATGTCTTTATTAAATGTTAGTGAGAAACCAGAAGACTGACAAGAATTCCTGAGGTTAGCTGATAGATCAAGACTCAATTCCTGATTAATCTTAATTCTTCCCTTTCCTATTTTTGGGTGTAAAAACGACATTTGTGACATTTTTAACTAATATCAAGGAAGTGAAAAAG
>NW_007737039.1:51750-53114 GCF_000696425.1 Galeopterus variegatus
TGGGAGAGTAAACAAAGTACAATTAAGAGTGATATGTTCAGTAATAGACCATATACGAGATATAGAAGAAGATAGAAATGGGACTGATGAATTCTAAGGGAATTAAGAAGGCATCCTAAGCAGACAGAACAAACTGATTAATCTTGACAAATGTCTTTATTAAATGTTAGTGAGAAACCAGAAGACTGACAAGAATTCCTGAGGTTAGCTGATAGATCAAGACTCAATTCCTGATTAATCTTAATTCTTCCCTTTCCTATTTTTGGGTGTAAAAACGACATTTGTGACATTTTCAACTAATATCAAGGAAGTGAAAAAGGGAAATTTTATCATGCTCTCTAAAGTAGTTGAAACTCTTTCATTCACAAGTGACAGAAGCTTACTTCTAACTGATTTAAGCAAAAAAGGAATAAGGAATTTACTGGTTTGTATAACTGGGAAATGTAAGGCTGGAGATGTATTCAGGTGCAAATGGGACCTCAAATGATATTATCAGACCTTCCTGCTTCCCTTTCTCTCCAGCTCACAGAATCAGTTCTCTGAGAGTGTTAGCAAACTCTCCTCCCCAGGTACACATCAACCCATCAAATGATCACACAGCAGAGAGAGAGATCTCCTCCTTTTGAGAATAAACATATAAAATTTCAGGGAATGTCTCTGGTTGGTCCACCCTGGGTCACATGTCTCTTGGGATGCCCTTAATCAAGAAGCAAGGTACTGTCATCACAAACCCACCAGAATTGGAGTAGAAGAGGTCAAGCCCCCCTAAAGGAAAGTGGGAGAAGGAGGTGGGAAGAGTGATGGTATGGTGGGAGGGGAAGAATCTTACCAGAGGGGGAAGGAAAGAGATACTGGACAGTCTAAAACAACAGTTTCATTACACTGTCTTAATTTTCATTATACTATCTTAATTTTCAAACCAAATCAATTATTGTGTGAGTTATCTAGCTATATCTAAAAGGTAAAAAGATACCAACATTTCAATTCAAGCCACTTCACCTAGCCCAAGGTTTCCCTCCCTGCTCTTGAAAATTAATAATCTCCATATTCATTCATATCCATTATACATTTAAACTTTCAATTTGTTAATATTTAATTGATTAGAAGAATTATATTTGTTTTTATCTAAGCAAATATCGCCTTATGTTAGTCTGAGTATGTTGCCGTTGTAGGTAAATGTTAAAATAGTTTTTAGGTATGACTCAAATTTAAAAGTTCTCTAATATAACTCTTCAAATAAAAACATGGTATATGCAAAAACAGCATGTTTATAAAAGTAACCTATCTCCTATAAGAGTGGGGTACTACTGACACGTTATTGATATATTGTTTTGAATTATATTTTCAACTTTTTTATTTTAAAA
>NW_007737039.1:53916-54639 GCF_000696425.1 Galeopterus variegatus
TTTCTTTTCCTTGTGATTTATCTGTTAAAGAACCCAGAGCATTTGAGCTGTAGAATATCCCAGCAGGTTGCCTTGGCACTTCAGTTCTTTCAAGTCTGTTCCTTCACCTCTCCCAGTAATTATGTGAGTTGCTAATAATTCTGAATAAGTTCTTTTCTGTTTAAACTAGCTAGAGTGGGTACAAGTGCCTGTAACTATAAACCTTGATTAAAAAATGCAAATAACTTTTTGATTACAAAATTAGTTTTCTATACATATATAATACACACACATACNAAAGTTATCTGTAACATAATGTTTATTAAACTTTTTATTAAAAAGTAAATTCACATCATGAGGAACAGTATTACAGCTCAGTTTCTCAACGTCATGTATTCATCAAGACAACAAATCTTTCTAAAAGTGCTTATCACTTGTCAGAGATTCATATGAAGATTTCTGTCAATGGGGTTTCAGTAGGAAAGGATATGCGTTGATATGGATGAAAATATCCATGCAGAGAAACATGTATGAGAGAATTGCAGGAAAATTTAGATGTGCTATATTTCCATCAAAAACCAAATTTAGCTGTAGAATTTAAAAAGCAAATATGATCTAGCCTTTAATGAGCATAAACAATATACATGATACCACCAAAAAGTAGAGGCAATCATTTATCTTTATACACAGTCTGAAATTGTCATATAATTTAAGTAAGATAGAAGATAAAGACTCTGTGAAGGT
>NW_007737039.1:56682-58334 GCF_000696425.1 Galeopterus variegatus
GACTATAGCATTCTTTCCTTAGGATGTGGGCAAAGGTTCTGAATTTTTTCTCAACTCATGGCCCCAGGCAGGTACTACTAATTGAACTAGCATAGATGATCCTTGAGGTACAGTCTATTAGCCCTCACTGGCCTGGAGTTAATAGGAAGAAGGCTAACTTCCTATTATTTGTCAAGACATAAGCCAAAGAATAGCTAGTAAGAAGCAGTATGAATATGCAGCACCGAAATTTCCACACAGAATGATGCTTTATTCTGGAAAAAGCTTTGAACGTAGATTTGAAAAGTCATGTTTCTTCAAGTGGTATGATATGCTGTCAAATTATTTANAAGGCTGGAAAATTATTTAATAAACTTACCACATATTTTATATGTTTCCCATTGACCAGGCAAAGGTCCAGAATATAACTAATGTTTTAGCTGAATGTATCCTTGGTATTACCCAGAGTGGTTGAAAGCTCTTCAATAACAGTGCCTAATAAAAAGATAAGAAAGTAGTGTCAAGATATATATAATATATAATAGGATTATGTAGATCATAACATCACGATGGTAGAGATGCTAACAGAGGTAATGATAAAAAATCTACAGGTTCACACATTTTAAAGCAATATAAAGAGTGACTTATTCCAAAATTCCTAACTTGGAACAAATCATTTTTTGTATTCCAGGCATTTGCTTGGTCAATTATGTTTTACTTTATACCAAAATTAATTTACACTTCAACATCTGTCTGTAGAACACTNTGAACGTAGATTTGAAAAGTCATGTTTCTTCAAGTGGTATGATATGCTGTCAAATTATTTAAATCCCTTGTTTTTCAAATAATATTCAGTCAAATCTTTTATGTTACATTGAGTGCTTATGCTAATTCTCATAAAATTAATAATTCATTAAAAAGTAAGTTACTGTCAGCATCCCTTACAAGGCATGTTTTTGAAGGAAGCACAAACGTAACATAGACTAACCATGATGCATCAAAGTTTAATATATAGAAGCATGTTTCTTTGAAAATACATATGCAATTTTTATTTACTATTGAGCTTCTACTATGGGTAATGCACCTTTGAAGATTACTGTATAGTGATTCAAAATATGAGCTCTGGAATCCTAGGGCTGGCTGGCTCCACCACTTCCCAGCCCTGTGACTGTCAGACAAATAACTACTCTAAGCCTGGGTTTTATAAAATGTGGTAAAAATATCACCTGTGTCATTATGAAGTTGTATAGATTAATGATATACTATAATGCAACAATACTACACCATCAACATATAGTAAATGCTCAACAAATTTTTAAAATTATTGTTCTTCTTTTTGTTGTTGTTATTGTTGTAATACAAAGATCAATACAACTTCTTTACTATACTCAAATCCTGCTTTAAGAGTCTGGAAGCATGGAATGGGAGAGGAGGTGGAGAGTGGGGAGATAGGAGGAAGAAAGAGAATACATGTAACAGAGTAATATTGCTATAAGAGATACCAGAAAAATATTGGTATAATGATATAAAAACTGCTATATCAATTCACCCGTTATTGGAATTCAAGTTCAGGTGAAAGGATTAAGAAATTCCTCATTGAGAAGATAAAATTTGAGAAAGACCGGAGATAATGCACATGATTTCAACAGACAGAAGTGTCAACATGAGCAAGC
>NW_007737039.1:59940-60345 GCF_000696425.1 Galeopterus variegatus
GTCTAGACTCTGGAACTAGAAGCTCAAATGCTACTACTGCCTCTTAAAAGTTTTGCGATCTTAAGCAAATGGTTAAGCCTCTTTAAGTCTCAGTTGCTCCATCTGTTAACTTGAGAATATAACACAATTTAATATACACATGCTGTGAAGGGAACTGAAGAGTATATGTGAAATAATGATGCCCTGTGCCAGCATTTACCCAAAATGCTTTCTGAGGGAGATTGCTGTGACCAGAAATGGATCTATCACCTTATAGATTGATTCTTGGGAACTCCTATGTAAAATTTTTACCTTTTGGTGATTTATAGTGTTCATTAAGACTCTGAGAAGTCCTGCAGTTCAAAAAAGTTCTCTTTAACTTTACTTAGCCTATAATTCCTCAAATTTATTTTGCCATGGAATATT
>NW_007737039.1:62185-62688 GCF_000696425.1 Galeopterus variegatus
AAAAAAAGTTTAAAAGCCTTTGTGACTAAAGAATGAAATAAAGCAGTCAAAGCAGAAAAACAGAGGGGAGAATTTTAAGGAGAGGACATCATCACGTATCAAATCCAATAGAACCAAACACAATGATTTCTTAGAGAAAATGCTCAGTTTTTGCCAGAAGTAGGTCAATCAGAGAAGAACAGACATTAAACTACTGAGAAATATCATGTATTTATTATTTTCCATTCATAGCATTGGTAAGCCAATATAGCTTAATCATATGTAATGTGGAAGTCCAAATATTTTAAATTACATTCACGTCTCTGATAGACTTTTCTCCTTTAATTAAATTAGTTTCACTTGATAATAATTCAACAGCTTAAGACCTCCGGTGTACACCACTAAGAAAATCTTTAATCTATGAAAATCAAAAGATAAATCACTAGCAGTGTAGACATGTAGAAAGTGTCTGATTCCATTCACACCAAAAGCCTTTGGCAAAGCAAAAGTTATGTTACCCTTCC
>NW_007737039.1:64684-64938 GCF_000696425.1 Galeopterus variegatus
CAGATTCATGATTGTTAAAAGTTTGAACAATATGTTAAAAGTTTGAAAAGTATGTTGAAGTTTAATCACCCCCTTCCTGGACCTCAGAATGTGACTATATCTGGAGACAGAGTCTTTAAAGAGGTAATTAAGTTAAAATGAGGTCCTAAGTAGGCCCTAATCCAATATTGCTGGCATTCTTGTAAGAATAGGACATTAGGACACAGAAACATATTGAAGGAAGACCATATAAGGACGCAGGAAGAAGATTGCCA
>NW_007737039.1:67082-67424 GCF_000696425.1 Galeopterus variegatus
AATACTAGTTCAAGGGCAAGAGAAAATGGAATGAGAATTTCCAACTCAAACAGTGAGGCAGGAAGAAAAGGGCAAATGCTCCCTTCCTCTGCCATTTGTTCTACTTGGGGCCTCAGTAGACGATGATACCCACCCACATTAGAAAAGGCAATCTACTTCACTGAGTCCACTGATTCAAATGTTAACCTCATCCATAAAACCTCACAGATAAAATCATAAATAATGTTTAATATGGGTGCTCTTTGGCCCAGTCAATTTGATACATGAAATTAACCATCACAGGGGGTTGCGGTATAGCATAAATCCTGATATATCATATTCAAGCTTAAATAAATGTCTTAA
>NW_007737039.1:69567-70724 GCF_000696425.1 Galeopterus variegatus
GGACGTCTGACATTTATATTTGCACATCCCAGTAAGGGAATCACAGGTGGCACTCAATTAGATTGCATGCCTGAGGCAGGTCTAGCTAGTTTTTTACCCAAAGGTTTCTTTCTTTTCTCTTACTTTCATTCTTTAAATATGGAAAATTCTTTAACTAAAGAAGAGATCAACATAAGTTACAACTCCAATGTCTCCTTAAAACAGCCANGATGTGACATTTTAACTGGCTCTTGAGAAACAATAAAGTTCTGACAAGTCAAAATTAGAAGTAGGGATTCGTGATCTAAGGAGAAAACCAAGGTGAAGAACAGAGAGATGAAAAACCATACTTCAACCAGTTTTAATGCATAATGAGGTGCAAGAATATGTGAAGGACAGAGGATGCTGAGACGAGCCACTCAGGTCCCCCTGCAGGAATGAAGGACTTCCAGCCCTTAGATGTCAACCCTCTGCATAAATATCCTTTGCTTGAAAAAAGCCACTTGGACCATGAACACTCTGCCATCAAGGGACAGCCCACATTTAAGGACTGATTGATGCAGGAGTACAAAGGCCCCCACTGCAGTGCAGGACAACTCTGAAGGCCAGCCCAGCTTCAGAGCTTCCGGTCAGCTGAGGCTTTCACTGAGACCACANAATTAGGACACAGAAACATATTGAAGGAAGACCATATAAGGACGCAGGAAGAAGATTGCCAACCGTAAGCCAAGCAGAAGAAACCAACCTTCCTGACCCTTGATCTTTAACTTCTTGCCTCCAAAACTATGAGAAAATAAATGTTTGTTGTTTTAGCCATCTGGTCTATGGCATTTTGTTATGACAGCCCAAGCAGACTATGGGTCTTATTTAGTACACCATGCTTAAGGATCATCAGATGTTTGAGAAAACTCAAACTAGCAATTAAAACAGCAGAATCCTAAAGAAACATAAATGACAGAGTAGAGCATCAACAAGGGACAAAATTGTATTATGAAACAAGATATAGATTGCTATAAAAAGAACAAAAAAGACAAACCCCAAAACAAGCCTTTGTAAGTTAAAAATGTGACAGATAAAACTAGAAAAATATTAATAGCATGTTTAAAAATAAAATTTAGGAAATTTCTCATAAAATATAATAAAAAGAAAAGGTATGAGAGCAAGAGAGAAAAAAAAAA
>NW_007737039.1:72624-73033 GCF_000696425.1 Galeopterus variegatus
GGGGGTTGCGGTATAGCATAAATCCTGATATATCATATTCAAGCTTAAATAAATGTCTTAAATTAATGAATTGAGAGAGAGAAGCATAAGCATATAATTTAAAAATATGAAAGTAACTATTAAAAATAGCTAAAAGAGTTGAAAGTTGATAGGGATAAAAAGACATGCAACAGGAGAATGCATTTTTAGCTGTAATCCTTTTAACACTAAGACTTATTAAAGGCTCTGAATGTTTTTAAAATATAGAAGGTATATAAAGATAAGGAGTAGATTCTAGTACTTCTTATCTATGCCCTCATCCTGTAGCCTTCAGACTTTAAAAATTTAGTAAAGTGCATTTTCATTTTTTTAAGTGGTCCGTGAGAATATTGTCAGAACTTCAAGTGACTTCAAACATAAAATCAGAAAA
>NW_007737039.1:74581-76589 GCF_000696425.1 Galeopterus variegatus
TCCCGCCATGGGTTCGGATCCTATATAGGGATGACCGGTGCATTCACAGTGCTCACTGGCTAAGCGCGGAGTGGCCGGTCTCAAAAAGGACAAAAAAAAAAAACAGCCAGCTATAACGTAACTGAATGGCAGCTTGTAAAACTATTAGTGGTTATTAAACAACTATGACCTTGGTACCCCATGGAAGGGAGACTTGACATAAAAATTTGGGAACAAATTAGTCACTTGTTAAAAAAATACAATGGGTCTCATCAAAGCCTCTCATCTAACTGTTTGGAATCTATGTCAAGTCATTCTAGACCTTAACAAAAAACAAAGATATGTTTATGTCACCAGAAAAGGATAAAACTGAATCTTTGCCAGTAACTGAAAAAACTTTAAATTGGATGAACTAGAGTAAAAGAAGTTAATATTTCTTTGCAATGTTGGTTTTGTTTGAGCATGTTTTCTGTTCTTAACTGCATGTGCTTCACCAAAAGATTCTGACGCTTTATGAGAAATGCAGCCCCAGTGCCAACCAGACCTCCTTTTTGGTCTTCTGCCTTTCTCTGGAGACCCCAAAAGTCAAATGGCTCTATCTCTATCTGTTTAATAGCTCAGCCCTTAAGCTCAGTAACCCATTTGAGAAACAAAAACTAGACTAAAATCTACCTGTTTTTGTTATTTTACTTTCTCTAAAACAGGGTGAGGCCTCACAGAGAAACTTTAACATTTTTTAGAAACACAATTTAAGCCTGACTGTCCTTTTATACTAGCAAATTTTCTATTTTATCTGTCTCCTTATTTTATTTTAAACAAATCCTATAAAATTCTTATTGTTTCTGTTTCTGTCTATATATATATATATGTACATAAATGTATGTTTTGTCTACATGTTCATGTCTATATGTGTTTGTATTGTCTGCATGGTACCAAATTGGCTTATAAATAAAGTGTGTTCATTGAGTAGATAAATATGCTTTTCAAGTTCACTTGACTTTAATTTTCTAAAATTGTTGATAAAATAGATGTGTTTTCAAAATTTGATTTAAATCTTTTGCCTAAATTTGTTTTTTGGTCAACACATTTTGTGGTATGTTTGATGCTTGTTTAATTTGTGTAAGGAATGTTTAATTTGTGTAAGGACTAAAAGCTGTAAGAGCACTGGCTTCTGGGCTTCTCCCAAAGCCCTGCACATGTCTTGCTGTTAGCTTGTGTTTGATTTTAAGCCTCTAGATTCTGAACACTAAACAGAGGGCCATGGTGAGACCAGAGGACATAATGTGTCCACAACACATGGGCCATCAGCTACAGGACAAAAACCCAATATGTCTCCTCCTTATCTCAGCTCTGCCTCCTGGCCATGCTGGGAGAAACAACATCTCTTAGACATTATCTCTGTGAATGCTGCCCTCTGCCTTAAGCTGCACATGGCCTCTCTGGATTCCACATGGCCCTAAATACCACTTGGATACTTGGGACCCAGGATGGCTAGTAATGGGGACCTATGCCCAATATCTCAAATGCTCTAGTTAATATTGGTTGATAATGGTATAGCCTGATATGGGTAAATTAAACAAATGTAGCTATTTGGAAGATGGCGACGGGTCTGGAGCGGCCGTGCCAGGAGACAGTGCGATCCTGAGAAGTGTGCGCTGTGATACCAGAGTACTAATTGCATTTCCAAGAGCAACAAAAAACGAATAAATCTTTCAACAATGATCCTACAACGACATACAAGCAACAACAGGTTCGAGGTTTTAGGGCCAACACAAAAGAAGACTCGTGAGAGCACCCAAGCCCTGCTGCGGGTACGAGCAAGCAGCCCAAGACAACAAAGGCCAAGTAAGCCAGCAGAGGTGACACAGAATTGGAGTGGAATGCGCCTGACCGGCCCAACTCTGGGAGCTCTGTGAGTCACACCCAGCCCAGCCCCACTTGTGGGGCAAAGCCCGACTGCTCCCCGCCCACCTGGCTCCTGCCTACCACACCAGGCTAGGCGCCCACAACAGAGCTGCCTCCATTTTAT
>NW_007737039.1:77534-77779 GCF_000696425.1 Galeopterus variegatus
GCCTCCATTTTATTGGGTGGGGGCAGAGACGGCCGGCTTAGTGAAGGCAGGTCAGCCATCTCTGCTTGGCGCAGCTCCGCACTGAGACGTGCCATTTGCTTACCTCGACGCGGGGCACCCCAGAGCCTGTGGACCGGCCTACAATCCCACTCTCCCCACGGATCTCAGATGGGGCTGCTAGCGTGGGAGCCCCTGGCCAGCGTCGGGAGGGCAGGGAAGAGGAGCCCGCCCAGATCGTCTCTCCA
>NW_007737039.1:79132-79635 GCF_000696425.1 Galeopterus variegatus
TTTTTTCTAGTTGACTTCTGGGAGTTGTTTGCATATTTTAGATAGTAAGCCCTTGTTGCTGTTAGATTTTGCAAATATCTTTCCACTTACAGTCAGTTAACTTTGTATGAAGAGAACTTCATTAAACGGAATATTTAATTTTGAGGTAATGATATGAGTGTGTGCTTTATAAGTTTAAGAAACCCTTCTGAGTTTCTTGTCACACAACAAAGAATAGTATGCAGCAGTTGGAAGCTACATTGGATGTACAAGTAGCAACATAAAAGATCTCAAGAAGAATGCTCATTTTTAAAAGAAATAGAATATATAATATAATACTATTTGTATAAATTAAGAACATGTGCATACAAAAATATTTGGAGGGACACATTAAAATTAAAATGTATAGATTAAAAACATTAGTTTCCAGTGAGGGGAAATGGGAGTGAGGTATTGGTGCCCCATGTGAGCATTCTGACTCCACAGATCAGAGACTGACCTGCCAAGCCTTGGAAAGGAAACGG
>NW_007737039.1:81591-81807 GCF_000696425.1 Galeopterus variegatus
AAATATGCTTTTCAAGTTCACTTGACTTTAATTTTCTAAAATTGTTGATAAAATAGATGTGCTTTCAAAATTTGATTTAAATCTTTTGCCTAAATGTGTTTTTTGGTCAACACATTTTGTGGTATGTTTGATGCATGTTTAATTTGTGTAAGGACTAAAAGCTGTAAGAGCACTGGCTTCTGGGCTTCTCCCAAAGCCCTGCACATGTCTTGCTGT
>NW_007737040.1:0-1102 GCF_000696425.1 Galeopterus variegatus
TTATGGTCAAATACCTTAACTCACACTCCACCAAGGGCAAGGAACAGATGCATCTGAGACTAACCTGTAGCTTCCAGAGGCCTGAATGTTTGGCTCCATTTGAATCCTACATTTTCTGTGAGGAACAGGAGCAGAAGGAGGTGATCTTCAGCCCTTCTCCTGGGGCCTTCACTCTGTCCTTGCTCATGGCATCATGGAAAGAGCTCTAGACAAGGAGTCAAGAGCCCCGGGTTGGCATCCATGTTCTGCCACTTACCAGCTCAGTGGCCTTTAAAATTTTAATTTACCCTCATCAATATAATTTAGAATATGTTTTAAAGTCTTTGCTTCCTCTAAGTCCTAACATCTGACAGTCATGACCTTGTGTAGCTTCATCTTCCTTATTTAGTATTATTTTCTTAGGACTAAACAGAGAAGGNAATTTCCGTTACTCAGGTTCTGTGGCTGCTGCTGCAGAAGCCACTGCTGACTAATGTGGATGCCTCGACCTGCAGTTCACAAAAAGCACAGGTGTCCTTTGGTCTCTCTCCTAGTTGATGGCCATGGACTATAAAAAAAGCAGAAAAATTTTAAAAAGTCTTAAGTTTGAATTATTTGTTACTCCACCAGAGAATTACAAACTTTTCTGACTATGCAATTTTAAGCATAGCTGCTCCCTGAACACAGACCTTTGAAAATCTTTTATGGTTTCATTCACAAATATTGACTTATGTTGTACAGATGCCTCTGGAAAGGAAATAAGGCTGCCTGTGTTGACTGTGAACTCTATTGTGATCTCTTAGCTTTGTGCATATAATACTGTCCTTGGAGAGCTTTCTAAAACATATCTGCTTATCTTCAAGAGGTAAATTGTCTTTCTGAAATTCATTCCCATAGCTATAAGAATAATGTACTTATTTTATGACTTGCAATGCCCCATACTCTTAAAAGTTGGGATATTCTTTTGATATCTAACCTTGATTCCTCATTTTTCTCTCTGTATTAATAAGCTTTCTGTGAGGTGGCTTGAACTGTGTGTGGAGAAAACAAAAACCTGCTACTCAGCTCTCACCTCTCACAAGGTCATTATTACTCATGGCTTAAAGCTTTATGGTCAAATACC
>NW_007737040.1:2489-12766 GCF_000696425.1 Galeopterus variegatus
CAGTGGCCATGATGGTGCCTCTGGGAGGGAGAGAGCAGTGGGACGAACATAGACTGGGGCCACCCCTGCCTGGATTTCCCATCTCCCTGGTGCCTGGTGGTGCTAGTGCCTGCTCTGATCCTGGCCTGACCCTGTCTCCAGGGCACTGGGCTGCAGGGTTGGAGAGGCAGCACGGGGGAGTGGGGACAGCACAGGCTCCAAAAGCGCATAGAAGCCAGACTAGGCTGGGTCCTGAGTAAACAGTCTACAGGCTGTGTGACCTTAGTGTATTATACTGAGACATGTGCCTATACCTGCTTGCCCTGGTATCTTTGTTCCTCTACCAGGTTGGATTCCCACATCTTGTGGTTGGAAAACATTGGAGAAAATATCATGTATTGACTGAATTTCAGTGATATGACAACTTTTCTATTCTCTAATCTCACAGAAGTTAAAAATAACAAACTAGATAATCAAAATTGACAGAAAACACAGAAGACCCCTTTTTGCACAAGAGCTATTAGTTCTTTTCCATTAGACTCTGACACTATTCTCTCTCCTGTGCCTGTGGAGAGTCCAAGTGTCAGGAAACTTTCCGCAAAGCGGGGAGTAGGAAGGTGCTGAAGGGCTTCCCAGTGCCCTTTACTTAGAGTGGGAAGGAAAGACGCCGCCTCATTGTATATCCTCACGCACTTCAGCTGCCACAGCAGGTTTCACCATGGGCTGTCCTGGATGTTCTCTCCTGGTGCTTAAACTGCTCTGAGATGTCCCTTGGTGTGTCTCTAAGCCAAGTGACATGGCCTCTGGAAGAAGAAATGGGGGACTGGTCACAGTGGAGTAAGAGTTTACTTTGTAGTGGAAGAGAGGCAGAAAATTGTGCCTTCAGATGGCCCTGCCATTAGATGAACCCATTGAGGCAACTTCCTGATGGGTAGACTTGTAAAGTCGACTGGAACTCTGGGACTCTACTGGAAGTCTTGAACACATGGACTCTACTGGAATTGCTTGTTCTCCTGGCAATAGAAAAAGGTGCTTTCTCTGCGCTGCTCACAGAACCAAACTGTGCTGGATTCTCACTCATGAGCTCAAGTGTTATGAGGCTGGAGACCCAACTGGCCAGAATCTAGTTGGGCCTGATATACCCTCTTGAAATGGCTTCTTGCAGAATGGCCAGCACATGACTCCCTTGGGGGATATGAAAGTGATACCGAACTCGGTGATGCAGGCCTAGCAGAAGCTGTGACCACAGAAGCTGCTCACAGGGTCCCTCATGTAGTGCAGACAGATGCTGCAGGTCTCCTCCTCCAGGAGGTTCCCAATAGTGGGCCCAGTTGCCATGACTGCTGTCCAAGGTGTGCTCAGCAATTCCTTCTTAACCACCGTGACTCTGTTTGTGATAGGAGGGGGGTGTGTTCAGGAATGGGAACAGGAATTGAGAAGGGAGGAGGACTTGTTTAGGATGGAGAGAGGGAATGTAGACCCCAGGTGGTGGGCCCCTGCAGTCACCTCATAACTGGTCCTCACACATGTATCTTTATCCCCTCAGTGACCAGAGTGGCCTTTCTCAGAATGGAGGACTCACCTTCGGTTCTCTGTTTACAGCACCAGGCTGTGCAGGGCTTACAAAGCCTGGGCTGAATCACCCGCCTCCCCACTCTCTCCTACCTTCTTTCCCTCCGACCACGAGAGAACAGTGGTTGAGCATCAACTATGAGCCAGGCATGTTCTAAGGATGTCACATGTCACCTCAAGCTGCCCTACAACATCCCTAACATATCACCCATTTACAGGTGAGGAGAGTGAAGCATATGGTTGGTAAAGACCTTGTCCAGGGTCACACTGAGTGGGGTGGAGTAAGTCCTCAGATCCAGGCAGTCCAGGTGGAGGCAGCACCTTCAGCGCCACACTGCAGCTGTCCCTGCTTCCCTGGACTTGGTCAGTCCTGTGAACCCATCACACCGTCCAGTATGCAGGACGTCTCCCCAGCTGTTCCGTCTATAGGAGACACTGCTTCCTATCAACTTCCACTGTCCTCAGGGCTCAGTTGAAATGTCACCTTCTCAGACAGGATGTCCTAAGGTGTTCCCAGACCAGAGGGGTGCCCTGTTCCACACTCCAAAAGCCTGCCTGTCTTTCCAGCTGAATTGTATACTCCAAAGACCAGGAGCACATTTGACCTGGGCATTGCTGCATCCCCAGTGCCTGGCAGATGTCAGGCCCCAAATAAATATAATTTGAGTTAATGAATTAATGCAGTTTTCCAAAAAGTAGTTAGGGTGGATTTCTTGTTTCTGCAAATGGCAGGTGATAGAGTTTGGATATGTTGTCTCCTCAAAGCTCATATTGGAATCTGATCCTCAACTTGCCAATGTTGGGAGCAGTTTGGGTCATTGGGGCAGATCTCTCATGAATAGATTAATGCTCTGGGTGGGAGTAGTGAGTGAGATCTTGTTCTATTAGTTCCCACTAGAGCTGGTTCTTCAAAGGATCCTGGCACCTCCCCCATCCTCTCTCTCTTGCTTCCTCTCACCATGTGATCTTGCACCTTCCGGAGGCCTGACATTTTCAGCTCTGAGTAGAAGCAGCCTAAGGCCTGCACTCGATGCAGCAGTCCCAGAATTGTGAGCCAAATAAACCACTTTTCTTTATAAATTACCCAGGTTCAAGTATTCTATGATAAGCAACAGAAACGGAATAACACAGCCAGCGAGGATATTTGGGTCCACCCTCCTACAGAAAACTGCCATTTATTTTGATAGAATATAATTGGCTTATGACTACAGAGATTTCAAATATTTGAGAACTATTATGTGAAGAATTATACTTGTTCTGTTTTATGTAGATGACACAACTTTTTCCTTTCTGCAGAAGCTAGAGGGGAAAAAATTTGGCTCATAACAGGGAGTTTTATTTTGTAATTTAATTAGCGTTAACAGTAGAATGGGTTTCCCTGGTAGGTAAGGAGTTCTTCATCACTAAAGAGATTCAATCACTCTCTCTTGATATTGTGTAGAGAATGTCGACACTGTGAGGGCATCAACCATCCGATCTCTGAGGCCCCTTCCTCGCTGCTTGTAGACGGAGCACTGGGTCGGGTGTCAGGACCTGGGACCCGCTAGCTGTGCGATCGTGGCTGGACACTAACAAAGCTCATTCCTAACATCTGTTACTCAAGCTGGAATAACAATATCTGACTGTCATCTGGAATAACAGAGGTATGAACGGATTATATTGAATGTTACATGTAAATCCTTGTTTAGTTTTTGCTTGTTCTTTTTTTCTCTTGCTTTTCTCTTTACTTTATGAAATCCAAGTTAACTTTTTCCCCTTCTTTCATTTTTTTAAAAATTTACATCATAACAAAGCAAAATAATTTTTTAAATGAATAGGAAAAAACTCACCTGCAATCTCATAACCTAATACATTGATCATACTTTTTTCTCTCTTTCATTGTGACCAAGGATGGCTTTGGGAACTAACATGAGGAACCATTTGGGTTAAGTTTGTTCACTGAGCACAGGTAACATCAAGACTTTTGCCACCACCGAGTAGCTCCACATGGTATGATGAGAGTAGTGCGGTTGCTTTGGAGAATTGGAGGGAAAACTGAAGTGAAAGTTGGATTTGAATAACGGAAAAATGAGTGGAAATCATTCTGTCTCCTTTCTCAAGCCCAAAGAGGGGAGGGACGGCCTCTCCTCTGCTCCTCTCCTGGTTCCTCAGGCACCACGTGCAGATTTGCGACTGGGAGCCAAGGCAGGTTCTGTCTGCTCTTTGCCCGCCCCCCAAAAGTCAATGCCAAGAAAGTTCATCCTGAACACAACACACGGCGCAGAAGGAAGGAAGGGTGGGGAAGGCTGGGTTTTACCTGAGATCCCCTATGTCCTGCAACATGGAGTGTTTAGCAGGTAAGACATGGGGAGAACTCCAGAAAAGAAGAAAGAATAGTTTTGCCCACTCTGAAGTTAAGCCTCCCCTCAGGAGCTGGAATAGACGCTGCTCCACTGCCCCTCCCTTCCAAGAGTTCTAGCTGAAGATTCTGCTGAGTGACTGGTGTTGAGTCCCTGTTAAGCCTGCACCCTGGGAGCACTGCAGCAGGCACACTGTCCTTCCGTCACCAGCCTGTCTGACTGCTCCCTGACCGTTTTCCTCAGCTCCTGCAGGCAGCGTGGGGACAGCAGGGTGAGGAGTAGATGCTGGGGGAGGGGACCCCTGCAAGGACTGTAGGAGAGCTCTGCCATGGGACTCCCCTGTCTGCCTTTCTCAGGAGAATCCTCCTCCACCCTCACTTTCATTTCTTGTATTGGAGCCTTTCCAGAGTATTCTACCTGAAGAATAAAGTTTCTTTTCTCCCATAGGCAATAAGGAAATGATTCCTTTGTAACTAGCTCTGTCTAGTGCCTGGTAATCTTACTGAGTCAGCCCCTCAGTAAGTCAGTCACTCAGGAAGTCTCCCCCTGCTGTATCTCCCTCACTTTAAGCTGCTTGGGGAACTTAACATTTTCATGAAATCTACTCCCACGTGCAGCCCAACAGCAGAGCTAGTGGTGGCAACCAAAGCAAACGAAGGATTCGTCTTCACGAGAAGATAAAAAAGAAGCAGTATAGTTACGCAACTTTCCGACTCTTGTCACCAGATGGAGATGGCCACGTGGATAAGTCAGCAGGGTCCAGACATGGGGAAGGGTCAACATGAGGAGGTCATGTGACTTCTGCTATGATATTCCAAATTAGGACACCTAGAAATTTTTCTGAATTTTTGGTGCGACCCTGAACTTGCTTTGTGGTGTACAGTGGCACCAACTGTACCACCATGTAACTATTTCACATTGAAACAATTTTTCTTCAGCAAAGATGAGTGAGTTTGATATACTGAGTTCTCCAAATCAAGAAACACTTCTTACAAGTCCTCCATTTAGTATATAAGTAACTAATTAAATACATTTTTGTAAAATAATTGGTTCTTCACTGGTAATGACTTATTGCCTAGATTAATAGGTTTTCTATGGGTTACAACCAGCAGCAGCAGAAACACTGACTACACGAAAAGTTGAACGTGCTTAGTTAGCTCTTTCAACTTTCCACACAACTTTTGAGCATGAATTACATTCAATATTTACATTTCTAGGAATAATAAGTTATCTATGAGTTTTGTCAAAATTATTAGGGATTTTTTTAAATTTTAGAAGCACAAATTATTGTTTCTTGTGAACTGAATGTTACACAATAGTAAAGGTATTCCCAGGTATAATAAGTTTTGTACAATATCAGCTGCCTCAGACTGTGAATTATTATTAACATCACTACATTCTTGTTCCCTCTCGATTCCAGAAGATCGTGTTTATATTATTTAGAAGCAATGTTACAAATGTATTCAAACTTTTTTGTCACTTCATTCTTACAGTTTATTCTTAGTATTCGAAATTTTTGAATTTATAGGTATCAAAACACTGCACAATTTTTATTTCCACAGGAATAACACACAACACTAAGAACAAAGAAAAGCAAATAAACATGCTATTTAAAAGTTATGACAACATTAGGGTAATGGGAAGTTGACAATTTTTCTAAATTTCTTTATGGTTTGAATGTTTGTCTCCTCCAAAGTTCATGTTCAAACTTTACCCCCACTGGAACGGTGTTAAGATGGTGGAAAATCTGACTGTGGTATTTGAAAGGTGAGGACTTTAAGAGGTGATTGGAAAATGAGGTCTCTGTATGAGTATGAATTTATTAATTTATTCATGGATTAATGGGTTAATAGATTAATGGGTTATCATCAGCACCATGATCTGACCAAATGAGCTAACCAGCCATCCTGATTAATGGGTTATCATGGGAGTGGACTGGAGGCTTTATAAAGAGATCAAGTGAGCATGTTAACACGCTGTTGCCCTCTCGCTATGTGATGCCTGCACCGTCTCAACACTCTGCAGAGAGTTCCCACCTACAAGAAGCCCCTCACCAGATGCGCCCCCTTGACCTTGGACTTCCTAGCCTTCAGAACTGTAAGAAATAAATTTGTTTCTTAATAACTTACTCACTTTCAGATATTGCTTTATGCATAACAGAAAATGGACTAATACAATCTCAAAGTGAAGAACGTAGCACGCAGCTACGATGCTTGTCCAGGCTACCCTTGGACTTAAGCTGCCACATCAGCTCCTCCCTGGGTCTCCAGCCTGCCGGCCTGCCCTGCACATTTTGGACTTGCACACCCACCGTCACATGAGCCAACTCCTAAAACAAATTTCTCTCTCTACATATACACACATCCTGTAGGTTTTATTTCTCTGGAACACCCTAATACCGCACTGTTAGAGGCATTAAAAAAATCAGTAAGAACGAGCTCTTGCTGTTCTCTTCAATTTTACTGGCCAGCAGATGTTGAACACGTAGCCACTTGATGTTCCTCGGCCATGGATGTGCATGAGCAGGAGAAACCAACCTCGCCTGGGGTGGAGGGTGGTAAGTGAGGCAAATCCTCCCTGAGGAAGTAACATTTCAGCAGAGACTCGAAGGGGCAAGACCAAAGGTGGCTGGTAGGTGGGTAGAATATTCTACACAAGGCGACAATGAGTGATCAAAAGTTCAGGGGTGGAAAAGACATGTTTGAGGAATAGAAACCAGACCAGGGGGCTGGGACAGAGAGAGCTGCAGTCTGTCTCTCCTATCTGGGGTCTCTTCCTCCACCCAAACTGCATCGTCCACCTCATCTCATGGAGTCACCAGGTGACTTCAGAAGCCCTAGAATTACAGAATGTTAGATCTGGGACACCCAGGGCCATGAAGTCTAATGGCTTTGTCCTAGAGATAAAGAAGCCAAAGCCCATGTAGGGAAGTGGCTCCCCTGGTAAACAGAGACGGTGACAGGGTTGGAGCTTCTCGACTCTGAGGCCAGTGCATTTCCCACAGTGACACCAAGGGTGATCTGGGGGAAGGGAAAAACAGTGGGGAAAGGGAGAGAATCGTGAAGGGGTGAGATGTTATGAAATCATAACAAGGGAGCAGGAGAAGGTTCCCTCCACTTCTCAATCCCTTTTCAAGAACAACTTCTTCATGGAAATTTTCTTTTTTTTATTGAGGCCTTGCACCAACATTTCTTTTTTGTTTTTCTGAATTCTCTCGGTGCACACTGGGTGGGATTTGAATCCCCTTGTGCTAGTGGGTTCTGCAGCTTTGTTCCCATTGTCTAATGCTGTGTGCCCTGTCTCTCCTGTTACACACACACACACACACACACACACACACACACACACACTGGGAGCTGGTACTCACTCAACATACACTGTAGGTAACACAGAATCCCCTGTTTACTCCCTCAGGATCATGCTCTCTGCAGGGTTTCTACTTAGCTGTGTCTGAGGCAGGTCCAGGAGTCCTGCATTTGCTGTCTTTGACTTCCTGGATGACGAACGCTTTATCTTCTGTGACAGTGAGGAGGTGAAGGCAGAGTTTTGTGTTCACTGGCTAATGGAGGAACCAAGTTAACTTTGATGATGAAACCAAGATCTTCAGAAGTTGGATGAAGATTTTCCACTTAAATCTGAGAATGTGCAGTGATACTACAACCAATCCTCGGAGCAGAGTCTGGTCAAAGGGCACCCACACCAGCAAGCAGGTAGATATCTGGGTGTGAGAAAGAAGTGGGATCAGTACTCACGACCCAACCCCAAACCCAGAGGTGGGAAGTCCTCTCAGCACTATATCCACAGGGCCAGGCTGGGACAGGTGCCTGTGCACAAGTGTCACTTGAGAATGAAGACTGGCCCAGTCTGTCACAGAGGGTCTGGGTCTGTTTGACATTAACTCATTCAGGATTCAGCAGTATCATTGGTCACAGATACATACACAGCACCTTTTGGGTGCTGGGTGTGGAGAGGCAGAAGAGAATATCCTAGGGTTTGTCCTCAAAGAGCTTTCAGTGACTGTGGGGAGGCACCTCGGACGTCTGGGAACACTTTGCTGACCCTATGAGGCACACCAAGAGATGTCAAAGACCAGTACCTCCTTATATGCCAAATGGAAGCAAGGAAATAGTTGACTAAAGTTGATAGTAGAGACACCCCAGTGTTCAGGGAGAGTCCCATGAATGAGGTGGAACTTTGGATAGAACATGAGGGATGTGAATGATTTGGGTTGATGAGGAAAATGAAAGAAAGATGTTCTAAGCAATGGGAAGTTCCGATGCAGGAAGGTGTGGGGTAGGATTAGGCAAAGTGAGTTCACGGGATGTATTATAGCTTATTAATTTTTAGTAAATGTCCTCCAGCTGCTTGGCACTATTGACATGTTTGTGAAGGGCCAAATGCCAGATTAAGACATAACCAGTGAGAGGCATGATCAAAACTAGACGGTGTGGCTGCTTGGCGTTTACCAGGTGATCCTAATAGGAGCTTGTATTCAACAAGGTTTCCCGATCCTGTTACAGGTACCGACGTAGTCCCAGCCTTCTGAGGGCTCACAGCGCAGGGGGAGACAGTACACAGTAAAGTCTGCTCAGTGTGTGAGTGTTGGATCAGGAGCTTGAGCCTGTGGACTGTGGGAGCACAGAGAAGGGCGTGATTAACCCAGCAGGCTGGGGCCATCCCAGAGTTTATATATATATATTATATAGATATAATGAAAAACATTTTTTTTCCTTTCTTTTTTGTCTTTTTTTGTGACCAGTAACGGGATTGTTGCAACCCTCGGTGTCACGCCCGCACCATGCTCAGCCAGTTAGCGGACCGGTCTCTATATGGGATCCGAACCCTCGGCAGGAGCGCCGCCGCGCTTCCAAGCACCACACTCAACTGAGTGCACCACTGGGCCGGCCCAAAAAAACATTTTTAAAAAATTTTTAAAATTTTATCATTATACAATGTGAACATTTTTTGTGGCCCTTTACCAATTTCTCTCAACTCCTCCTCCCCATCTTTCTCTCTCACCTCTGGTGTCCTCAGTTCCATTCTCTCCTTTTGAAAGTTCAGGGAATTATTGTGATTGTTGTATCTTTCTTTATCTTTTTTTCGGTTTATTTTATTTTCTGCTCCCACTTATGGGTGAGAATATGAGGTATTTCTTTTTCTGTATCTGGATTATTTCACTTAACATAATTTTCTCTAAGTTCATCTGTGTTGCTGCGAATGACAGAATTTTATTCCTTTTTGTGGCAGGGTAGTAGTTCATTGTGTGTGTGTGTGTGTGTGTGTGTGTATACACAGCACATTTTCCTTATCTAGTTGTCCGTCAGTGGACATTTAGGTTAGTTCCAGCTCTCAGCTATTGTAAATAGGGCTGTGATAAACATGGGAGTGCAGGTATCCCTTTGACATGATGATTTCCACTCCTTTGGGTACACATCTAGCAGCGGGATTTCTGGATCATATGGCAGTTCTATCTGTGGTTGTTTGAGGAACCTCCACACTGTCCTCTGTAACAGCTGCTGTAATTTACAGTCGCACCAATAGTGTAGGAGGGTTACCGTTTCTCTGCTTCCTCACCAGCATTTGTTCTCTGTCTTTTTGGTACTGGTCAGTCTAACCAGTGTGAGATGGTATCTCAACATGGTTTTGATTTGCATTTCCTTGATACTAAATGAGTTGAGCATTTCTTTTTCAAGTGTCTGTTGGCCATTTCTATATCTTTCTTTGAGAAATGACTATTCAACTCCTTTGCCCATTTTTAAATTAGGCCATTTGGTTTTTCTGCTGTAAATTTATTTGAGTTCCTTGTAGATTCTGGATATCAATCCCTTGTCAGATGCCTAGTTTGTGAATATTTTCTCCCATTCTGTAGGTTGTCTTTTCATTCTGTTAAGTGTTTCTTTTGCTGTGCAGAAGCTTTTTAGTTTGATATAATCCCATTTGTTTACTTTTCCTTTTGTTGCCTGTGCTTTTGGGGTCTTGTTCATAAAGTCTTTGCCCAGTCCTACTTCCTGAAGTGTTTCTCCTATGTTTTCTTAGAATAGTTTTATGGTTTCAGTCTCTAACACATTTTGAGTTGATTTTGGTACATGGTTAGAGGTGCAGTTCCAGTTTCATTCTTCTATGGATGGATGTACAGTTTTCCCACTTATTGAAGAGACAGTCCTTTCCCCAATGTATGCTCCTGTGGCCCTTGTCAAATATCAGTTGGCTGTAAGTATGTGGGTTGATTTCTGCGTTGTCTGTTCTGTTCCATGTGTCTGAGTGTCTGCTTTTATGCCAGGATCATGCTGTTTTGGTTACTATAGCTTTGTAATATTCTAAGTCAAGTAGTGTTATGCCTCTGGCTTTATTTATTTATTTATTTATTTATTTATTTATTTATTTATT
>NW_007737040.1:13262-26937 GCF_000696425.1 Galeopterus variegatus
AGCCATCTGGTCCTGGGCTTTTCTTTGTTGGGAGACGACTGATTACTGTTTCAATCTCATTGCTTGTTTTTGGTCTGGTCAAGTTTTCTATATCTTCTTGGTTCAGTCTTAGTAGTTGTAGTGGATTGAATTATGTCCCCCCCCAAGCTCACTGAAGCTCGAATTGTGTCCTCGAGTTTTGTGTATTGGACACTTAGCCCTCACTGTGATTGTTAAGAGGATGGGAAATCCTATTATGGTAATTGAAAGGTGGAGCCTTGAAGAAGTGTTTGGGTTATAGGACCAAGCCATAGTGAATAGATTAAAAATGGTGGTCAAAGTTGTGGTTCTGATGGCTTTAAAAGAAAGAAGAGAGTCTGTCTCTCTGTTCTCTCTCTCTGCTTCCACCATCTTGCAATGTGATACCCTGCCATCACTGTCACCACCACTTGGATCTTTACCAGCTGTGTTCCCTGGACTTTGGACTTCCATGCCTCAGAAACTATAAGCAATAAATTTGGTTTTCTTTATAAATCACCCAGTTACAAGTATTGTGTTATAAGCAACAGAAACAGACTCATGCAGTAGTCTTTATGTGTCCGGAAATTTATCCATTACCTCCAGGTTTTGAAATTTATTGGTGTGTAATCATTATAATAGTCTCTAATGATTCTTTGTATTTCGTAGTTGTTCATAGTAATCTCTAATGATTCATTGTATTTCTGTGGCATTAGTTGTAATGTCTCCTTTTTCACATCTGATTTTTGTTATTTGAGTCTTCTCTCTTGTTTTTTTCATTAGCCTAGTAATGGTTTGTCTGTTTTGCTTATCTTCTCAAAAAACCAACTTTTTGTTTCATTGATCTTTTGTATCATTTTTTGTGTCTCCATTTCCTCTAGTTCTGCTCTGACCTTAATTATTTTTTTTTGTCTATTAATTTGGGGTTGCATTATTCTTGTTTGTATAGTTTGTTGAGGCATACCATTAGGCTATATATTTGAAATCTTTCTGTTCTTTTGATGTAAGCATTTATTGCATAAACTTCCCTCTTTGTACTGCTTATGCAGTATCCCACAGGGTTTGGTATGATGTGTCTTCATTTTCATTAGTTTCAAGTAATTTTTTGATTGCCTATTTAATTTCTTCTTGGAACCATAGGTCTTTCAGGAGCATGTTGTCTAATTTCTATGTATTTATATAGTTTCTGGAGTTTGTTTGTTATTGACTTATGACCTAACATGTGGTCTATTCTGGAGAATCTTCCATGGGCTGATGAGAAAAATGTGTATTCTGTAGTTGTTGGATGAA
Source organism: Galeopterus variegatus (assembly GCF_000696425.1). Classification (NCBI taxonomy): domain Eukaryota; kingdom Metazoa; phylum Chordata; class Mammalia; order Dermoptera; family Cynocephalidae; genus Galeopterus; species Galeopterus variegatus. The sequence goes on from NW_007737040.1 coordinate 14,550, forward strand.
ATGCTCTGTAGATACCTGCCAGGCCCAGTTGGTCTAAAGTATAGTTTAAATCTTGTGTTTCTCTGTAGATTTGTTGCTTGTATTCTCTGTCCAGTGCTGAGAGAGGTGTGCTCAGGTCCCCAACTATTATCATATTGTGGTCTATTTCTGTTTTTAAGTCTGATAGTTTTTGTTTTACATATCTAGGTACTCCAGTACTGGGTGCATATATATTTATAATTGTTATGACTTCTTTCTGGATAGATCCCTTTATCATTATATAATGACCTTCCTGGTCTCTTTTTATGGTTTTTGGCTTAAAGTCTATTTTATCCAAAATAAGAATAGCTACTCCTGCTTATTTTTGGTTTCCATTTGTGTGCTATATTTTTTCCCATCCCTTCACTATTAGTCTGTGTTTGTCTTTACAAGTGAGGTGAGTCTTGTAAAGACAGCATAGAGTTGGGTCTGTGTTTTTATACATCAGTCAGTCTATGTCTTTTGAGTGGGGAATTTAATCCATTTATTTTTAGGGTTATTATTGAAAGGTATTGACTTACTCCTGCCATTTTGTTGATCTTAGTTTGGATGTTTAAAATATCTTTCATTTCTTTCTTTCCCTTTTATTGTTTGTCTTCTTCAGTGACTGTTGTTTTTTGGAGGTGGTGAAATACAGTTTCTCTTTTTTGTTTGCATTTTTGTTCTACCAGTGGGTTTTGTTCTTTTCTGTTTACTCATGGGAGTATCAGTTTTTGGATTCCACTCGCTGTACTCCCTTGAGGATTTCTTGTGGGGCTGGTCATGTGATGGTAAACTCCCACAGTTTTTGTTTGTCTGGGAAATACACTATTTCTCCATCATTTCTGAAGGTTAGCCTTGTTGGGGACAGTATTCTTGGCTGGCAATTTTTTTCTTTTAGTATTTTGAATATATCATCTCATTCTCTTCTGGCCTGTAGAGTTTCTATTGAGAAGTCTGCTATTAGTCTGATGGAGACTCATTCATAGGTGACTTGATGCTTGTCTCTTGCTGTTTTTAAGATCTTCTCTTTGTCTTTGAACTTTGCCAGTTTGAGTATAATGTGCTTCAGAGAGGATCTTTTTGGATTGAATCTGTTTGGAGATCTTTGGGCCGCTTGGATCTGAAGGTCCATGTCTCTCCCTATATCTGTGACGTTTTCTGCTATTATTTCATTGAGTAGGTTTTCAATACCTTTCCCTTTATCCTCCTCTTCTGGAACATGCAGTATTCAGATGTTTGTGTGCTTCAGGCTGTCTGCTATCTCTCTTAGATTTTCTTTATTTTTTAAAATTCTTTTTTTTGTCCACCTGGGTTATTTCAAAAAGACCATCTTCAAGATCAGAAATTCTTCTGCTTACTCTAACCTGCTGCTTAAGCTCTCCATTGTGTTTTTAAATTTTGTTTTGTCACTTCCCCCAGGGTGATGGAGACACAGAGGATTACTCAAAGCCCATTTCTCCAGAGCAGTGAGAGGCCCGAAAGGGTTAATCCCAGGAACAATTCCTTCAAGAGAAAAGGTTTCCTAGGAATAGTTCCAAATCAGGTTTTCTCTTAGTTTTTATTGTCCAGGCAAGAAGTTACAGAAAAGAACACAGGTGGTCAATCAGTCATAGTGAAAACATAAACGAACTGGCTACATGACAATTTTCATTATAGCAGGTGCAACTTAGAAATAGTTTAAGCAATTTACCATCAAAAGGTCATAAAACTGAGCTATGTGATATACAAAAGAAACAATAAGATAATCATCATGGCAACACTTACTTCCCTAGGAACCTTAAAGAAACAGTTGAAGGTGAAATGTGGAACCAACCACTAATTAGCGGAGGAGCCTTGAAGCTTTTAGCTCACACATATTTTCCCACCATTAGGTTTAGCTGCACCAAGGACGACTGCCCTTAGAGCAAGCACTTTTGCTGTGTTACAATTTTCTTATCCACATCAGAGACTTTTTAGTCCTGTGGAAGTTTTCTGTTTTTCCCCAAGCTTAGCATTTCTATGTGTAATTCTAAGAAGTTGAGCTATTCCTTAAACTACAGGGCTTTGGCCCTACTAAGATAAAGGTCTTACTAAGATAAAGCCTAAACTAAGGGCTTTGATCCTACTAAGCTAAAGGTTAAGGCCCTGTGAAATACACACTAAAGGTTAAGGCCTTGTGAAATACATGTGCTTTATTAATGTTAGTATCCTCCACGTGTTTAAGGAATCCTTCAGTTCCAGGAGTTCTGCTATGTTCTTTTTTATAGCATTAGTCTCCTTGTACGTTTCCTCCTTCAGATCCTGGATATTTTTTCTCATTTCATTGTGTCGCCTGAGTCTTCTTGTATCTTATTGGCTTTCCTCAATATTGTTGCTCAGGATACCTCTTCAGTCATTTAAAGGGCTTCCTGCTCTATGGGGTCTGGTACTTGAGAATTGCTATATTCCTTCAGTGACGTCATATTTTCTCATTTTTTTCATATTTCTAGTGTCTCTGTGTTGATGTGTAGTCATCTGGTAGAGCAGTTGCTTCTTCTATTACTCTGAAGTGGGCTTTGTAGAGAGAAACTTCCTCCTGTAGATGTGTTTTATAGTGACCATTGAAAGGCATGTTTTAGTGTTGGTTCCAGGTAGATGTATTAGGGTAGTCTCTGTATGGGTCCTTGGCTGTATTCATTGTTGGAATTGCATGTGAGTGCCTCCCTGACCTAGTTAGTAGGACTCTTGCTGATTCCTTGCTGAGGTTGGTGACACTATGTTGATTCATCCAGGATTTGGGTGAGCTCTTGAGTTCTTGGGAGAAGCGCCTGTCACTCTTTGGCTGGAGTGGGTAACCCTGGGCAGGTCTATTGGCACCTCTGCTATCTACCCGTGACCCTGACCTCAGCTAGTTACCTATGCACTGAGGTAAACTGGTGCTCCTCAGTTTGAAAGTATGACTCTGAGTGGGCTTTCTCTTTCCTCTTTCCTACAGGCAGAGGCTCCTCCTGGGACCTTGCTTCCTTTGGTGGGGGATGGGTTGGTGGTGATTGGGGATTTTCTTCTGTACTCTGTTTGGGCATCCTGGGTTTCTGTACTCTGGGAGGTTCTGCATGTGTCTCTTCCTGGATCAAGGCAGTCCCGTGGGCTGTGCATGTAATTACCACCACCAGGTATGCTACTGCATATGCCAGTGTAATATCCTATATGGGTCGGGCCACTAGGTGACAGTTCTGCACTTGTTCACCTCTTTTGCCATACTCCGCTGGTGACTCTCCTTCTGTCTATGCTGATGACTGGTCAGCAGGCCGCCTATAAGATGGTGGTGGCTGCCAGTGTGGCAGCAAGCCGCTCTTGTGGCAGCAGTTGTTGTGGTGGTGGCTGTCATGGATAACTTGCACAACACTGTGTCTGTGGCAGCAGCGGGGAGTGCTGTTGCAGTCAGTGGGGTGGACGGGGACACTTCCTGGGGCTGGTAAGGTGGCTTGGTGCACTGGTGCCATCAGTCTGGGTGTGTGGGGTTGCTTACAGGCCAGTGATTTTTAAATATGCCTGGAAATGCCCATAGATCACTCCCCACAGCAGAGCAGCCAGCAAGTAATGGAGATCAGAGTTCGGGACCAAACTAGTTTGTCTAGATTGAGAATGTCACCTAAGGAGAAGGTGAGAGATGGCAGGGGGCTGAGGGCCAGAGACCAAGATTGAGAGGCCCTGGAGGTGCATCTGCCCTTCCTGACACTGCCTGGTCCTGTGACAGGCAGCCACACACCCTCTAGTTCAGCTGTGGGGGATGGCTGGACTACAGCACTGGTGGTGTGGTTATGATAGTGATGACTACCTGAGCTTGATTATGGACCTACTGCAATACACAGCATCTCATCCATTGCACCCCCGGCAGAAATGGGAAGCCCGTGGGATCTTCATGGAGAGAGACAGGATTTAAGTGGAGAAGGAATGCTACCTGTGGCTGCGGAGATACTTGGAATTTGGAGGGGAGATCTTGACTCGCACTGGTTATGACCTCCCACAGCCCACCCAGTAATCCCTCCTACAAGTTCCCAGTGGGGCCAATTCTCTCTGCAGCATTGAGGGTCCCATAGAACTAGTCCAGCACAGGGATGTAGGCATCTCTTGTGGGGTAAATGGGGCCAGTGTGCTGAGGATGGCTTCTCCACAGCAGGAGGTTGGATGTGGGAGCCTCCCGTCTGAGTCTCCTGGGCAGTGCCATCTGCCGCATTCTTCTTAAGCCCTCCCTGGGGTGACACTACTCTCAGGAGACCACTGGGCTTGTTCCCAGGCTCTTGCAGGTTTCTCACTCTTCTGACCCTTTTCCACTAGAGACACAGTAGCTGAATGCCTGGAAACATTAATATAGAAACATGGACTGGGGGATTGATAAGAGGATAGAGGGTCTTACAGAGGCTCTCACTCTGGAGAAAAATGACGTGGCACTGTGCTCCCAGCTGCTTCCCCGGGATCCTTAACATAATTTAGTGTTGGGCTCCCTCCACATCTGCATGGAGGACACTTCCTGCCTTACCCTGGTTGGTAGCCAAGTTATCAGAGTTGTGCTGTTTTGGTCATTGGAGCAGATGCTGTTCCCTTGTCTTAGCTCTCCCTGCTCATCCACCATAGAGTCCCCCAGTGTTGACATGACCCACACCCCAACCCTGATGGGATGTCACCCTGAGGTGCTGGGCCTTGGCCTTCTACCCCGTGGAGATCACTCTGACATGGCAGTGTGACAGACAGGACCAGACCCAGGACACAGAGCTTGTGAGCAACAGGCCTGTGGGGGATGGAACCTTTCAGAATTGGGCAGCGGTGGTGATGCCTTCGGGACAGGAGCAGAGATACATGGGCCATGTGCAGCACAAAGGACTGCCCAAGCACCTCACCCTGAGATGGGGTCAGAAGGGAGATGAGGAGCAGATTCTCTTCTCTGGGAAAAAAAGGAGCAATTCTAGAGATCATCAGCAGGGTTAGGGCTGAGGCCTGGGGGTCAGGGCCCTTCACCTTCCCTTCTTTTCCCAGAGCTGCCTCTTCAGCCCACCATCCCCATCAGGGAGCATTTGCTGGCTGGATTTCCATGGAGCTGGGATCACTGGAGTTGTGGTCTCTGGAGCCCATTTGGAGACGTCCTGTTGGGTAGTGTATTAGTTTGTTTCTGTGGCTTATAACAAAATACACAGAACTGGATAATTTGTAAGAAAATGAAATTTGTTGCTTACAGTTTTAGAGTCTAAGATGTCCAAAGTCCAGGGAACACATCTGGTGAGAGTCTTAGTGGTGCTGACAGTGATCAAGGGGTCTCACATAGCAGAAGAATGGCAGAGCAGAGAGAGAAACTCTCACGTGCTCTTTTTTAAAGAAAAAAGAAACCATGAATCATGCCATGACCACCACTATTTAATCACCTCTTCAAGTCCCTACGTTTCATAATAGGATTTCCTACCCTCCCAACAGACACAGAGGGGATTAAGCTTTGAGGAGACATTTAGCTCAAGGCATCCCACCCTGAGACCCCCCAAACTCATGTCCTTTTCTCATTCAAACACATTCATTTTGTCCCCACAGTCTAGTTTCAACTCAGAAGTTCAAAATTCATATCCAATCCGTGAAATCAAAACAAATTATCTACTTCCAATATACAATGGCGGGACAGACGTAAGGTAAAGATTCCCATTCAAAAAGGGAGAAATAGACCAAAAGAAAGGGGTATCAGGTCCTAAACAAGTTCAAAACCCAGCAGGGCAGGTATTAAATACATCCTCTGCACACTGGTGCAGGGGTCGGGTCCCCAAATCCTTGGGGCAGCTCCACTCTTATGGCTTTACTGGTCTTTGGCCATGCTTTAGCTCTCACAGGCTGGCATTGCATTGAAATCACAAAGTCAGAAATGCACACGCTTCTATGATCAGAGACTCATGCAAAACAGCAATGAAAAGAGGCTGTCATTAGGTTTGCCAAACTTCCCTGACCAGTGGGAAGCAGGATAGTAGATGCGTGTGCAGCAGTTGCAAACTCAAGCCTGTATTACCAGGTTGGTAACAGAATAACGTAAGAAAGCTAGCCTAGCCGTGGCTGAGAATGAGGAGTGGTGGGGACCGTGGTAAGTTCTAGGCATATATCCATCTAAAGGCTCCATCTGATTGTTGCCGTATAAGAATGTGGGCCCCAGTGTTAACCAAATCTTTTTTTTTTTTTCTCCTAAATAGAAGCCAGAAATCCAGATATTAATACAAAACAATCAATTTAGAAATCAATTAATTATCAAAAATTTTAAACATTGTACTGCCCAAATAAAAACTTACCTGCTGGCCAGGTACAAGCCACTAGTTCATGCCCTCTAGTAAGGAGAAAGGTTATGGACTTTGAGCCCATTCAGTCAGAAATCAGATTCTGGCTCTGCTGTGAACAACTGTGAACTAAAACAAGTTCCTTAGACCCTCAGGTGTCTCATGTCGAATGAGAATACTACTTTATTTCCAAAGGTTATTAAAAGTAACAGATCTTAGCCGGGTACAGAAAGAGAAATACCACATGTTCTCATTTATGAGAGCTAAAAATAAATAAACAAATATACAAACAAACGAGGTGGGGGGAGAAAACAACAATCACAACAATTCCTTGAACTTGTTAAGGCAGGTGAACAGACATGATATTGATGGGTGGGAGGGGGATGAGGGAAGTGAGAAAGGATTTGGTAAAGGGACACAAAAATCACCTACGTTGTATATTAATAAAATAAAATAAAATAAAATAATAAAAAAATAAAATATTTAATGGGAGCTGGCTGGTTAGCTCAGATGGTTAGAGTGTGGTGCTAATAACACCAGGGTTTAGGGTTCATTTTCTGTACTGGCCAGCCGCCAAAAATATGAATAAAATAAAATATTTAATGATGATATAAACACAGGAATAAAACTATTTATAAAGATATGAAGTTATTTGTAAAAAAACAAAAAGAAAAACAAAAACAAAAAATAGCAGCCAAGGCAGCTGGGGAGCTGGTGTAGGGAGCAGCATCCTGAAGTGGCCTTGGGGAGCAAGCCCATGGAGAGTGCCTCAGGCCGATTCTCTGAGACCATTCTGTCTCCCTAGGCCTTTGGGCCTGTAGAGGAAGGGTTGGTCCCAGAGGCTCCTGCAATGACTTCAGGGCCTTTCCCCCCTTCTGTTGATAATCCCTTTCTTTCATACTAATCTTCTTAGTACTATTGCCTGAAAATGCTCTCTGCTTCTTTACTACACGGACAGGCTGCAAATTTTCTAAATCTTTATGCTCTGCTTCCCTTTTAAATTCTGGCTTTACATCATGCCTTTGCCCCCATGACTCAGCGTAGGCTGTTAAAATAGCCATGCAGCCTCATGAATGCTTTGCTGCTTGGAAATTTCTTCTGCCAAATATTCTGCTTTACAGCTCTTGAGTTCAAACTTCCACAAAGTCCTAGGACATGGACACAATGCAGCCAAGTTCCTTGCCAGTTCACAGCAAGGACAATCTTTGCTTCAGTTTCCAGTAAACTTCTTCTTATTTCTGTCTGAGACCTTCTTAGAATGGTCTTTACAGCCCGTGTTTCCATAAGCATTCTGGTCATCACCATTTATCCAAATCTCTAAACCTTTCTCTGGTTTTCTTGTTTTCTAAACTTTCACCAGCAGCTAGGCTCTTTCTAGCCTCCTCCTTCAAATTCTTTCAGCCTTTGTTCAATGCCTACTTCCAAAGCTGTTTCCACATTTTCAAGTATTTGTTCTAAGCAACACCCTACTTCTCTGGTACCAATTTTCTGTATTAGTCTGTTTCTCTTGCTTATAACAAAATACTTGGAAGTGGGTAATCTTTAAGAAAACAAAATTTATTGCATACAGTTTTGGAGGGTGGGAAGTCCAAAGTCCAGGCAACACATTTGGTGTTCAGGGAAGGCCTTGGTGGTGGCAACAGTGACCCGGGGGTCTTACATGGCCAAAAATGGCAGAGCAGAGAGAGAGACTTTCAGGTGCTCTTTTTTAAAGCCCTCAGAACCACGCCCATGGCCACCATTATTAATCAGTTCTCTACAGCCTGTTCCTACAATCTAATCACCTCTTCAAGGCCACACCTTTCAGTTATTATAACAGGATCCCCCACCTTCCCAACAGTCACAGTGGTGGTTAAATTTGAGGAGGACATTAAGTGCAAGGCAGGCAGAAAAGCCCAGGAGGGACCTGTCTGGCTAGAGGAGAGCCTGAGAAGCTGCAGAAGAAGTGGGAGGCTGGAGACCTGCTGGTCACCCAGGGTCCCAATGTCCAGGGCAGCCAGTTCCTGTGGCTGACTCTAGACTCCAGGATCTTGATCTGAGGTCAGATTTCCCCTGCTCCTATATGAGGATTCCAGGGGCAGACTCACATGAGGCCCACAAAGTCCCACAGTGCCTGTGTAACAGCAGGACCCCAATAATTGATCCTCTGGTCCTTTTTCCCGAGGGCCAGAAAGAGAAAAACCACATGTTCTCACTTATTTGTGGGAGCTAAAATAAATAAATACACAAGCAAACTGGAGAGGGGGCAGGAAAGAAGACACAACAATCACCATTCCTTGAACTTGTTAAGACAAGCGAACAGATATGATGCTGCTGGGTGGGTGGGGAGAGACGGAGGGGAGAAGGAAGATTTGGTAAAGGGACACAAAAATCACCTACGTTGTATATTAATAAAATAAAATAAAATAAAATAATAAAAAAATAAAATATTTAATGGGAGCTGGCTGGTTAGCTCAGATGGTTAGAGTGTGGTGCTAATAACACCAGGGTTTAGGGTTCATTTTCTGTACTGGCCAGCCGCCAAAAATATGAATAAAATAAAATATTTAATGATGATATAAACACAGGAATAAAACTATTTATAAAGATATGAAGTTATTTGTAAAAAAACAAAAAGAAAAACAAAAACAAAAAATACCATTTTGGTCCTTGCTCTAACTTCTTTTGGGAATATACCCAAGAGAGAAATTGCTGTATCATATGGCAACTCTATGTTCAATTTTTTAAGGAATAAAAAGTGGCTGCTTCTAAAAAACAGAAACTCCATATACGGATGGTTGAAGCACAGAAAAATTCTGCCTCTGAACATGTAAGTTTTGTAGAGCTTCATAATAAACATTGTAGAGCTATTTTTAAATGATGTATGATTAAAAAATCAATAAAGGGAAAATGTGCAATGAGACTCATTTTCTGCTAGACATGGAGATACAGGCACAGAGCCCTCCATCCTCTGGGGAAGAAGCTGGTTATAGAACAGCATAATCACAGGTGCAGCACAGAGGTATTTCCAGGTTTGATTATGATCAGAGAAGCGATGCACACGTTCTCCAAGTGCAAGTGTGATCACAGGTGCAGCACAAAGGGGTCTCCAGGTGAAACTGCACAGAACATAGCCATCTAGGGAGATACCTTACATGCCATGTGGAGGTGCCTCTAGAGGAGATGGCAGTGGAAATAGAGAGAAAGGTATGACATTCCTATTTGGAAAACTGACAGATTAAACTCAGGAATGATGTCAGCATTGAGATTCTGGCATCACATTGTGCTATTGGACCTGTCTCAGCACTAACACTCTAAAATCTTACCTCTTTATGTCTTCTAAACTTGGCCCTAAATGTAGCTTCCCTATCTTCTTTGATCTGAATCTCAATGCAAAAATTGGTCCTGATTCCAGGGAAGGTGTTTCTCTGACTTCTCTCCATTGAAATCCATAGCCTGAAATTTCCTGTCAGTCTTCAGAAAGAACATTCAGAAGGAGATCCAGGACCCTGCATCCCAGCATGAGAGGCCGAGGGTCATGGGGTGCTAAGCCAATTCTGAAAGATCCCATCTGCTTCCTGTGACCTGAGATTCTGAGGAAATGCCCAGAAATCCTAGTACGGAATGCCAATCAGCCAAAAACACTGTGTATATTCAAGGTAGATTTAATTTTTACCCTCAGAAACTGTTAATGAATTAATAGTACAACTTACAGATGATGGAAAGAGCTGATATATCTGACAACTTTCCAAGTGCTAGGTGCTGGTACTTTCCATTTATTCTATCTCGTAGTCCTTGTAATAGGCCAAAGCTCATTTCATGTCTTTAAGGTTCAGATGAAGAACTGGGAATTAGGAAGGTTAACCTAAGTAATGTGTTCAAGGCTACACTTCAAGTAACTTCAGTAGAATGATGGAGAGAACATTAAAATCTGTTGGGCTTTCATTAAAAACAAACAATATTTATGTTATTGTATCAGGATTCTTTCAGTCACAACAGATTTAGTCAAAGAAATGTAAGATGTTAGTTTAGCTGGGAAGGCCAGTGGTGAGGCTGATTTGAGACATGATTGGATTCAGGGGCTCAAATTGGTCATCAGATCTGTGTGTGTGTGAGCACGCACGAATGTGCACGCGTGTGCGTGAGTGTATGTCTGTGCTCCTGGGGTAGAGAGTCAATAAGACCTTCAATTTCCCAGGCATTATCCCACCATAATAGCTTCAGCAGAAAAAATAGACGTCTTTCTCACAATGCCCATAAATAAGGTACCAGAGATTACCCTTGGTCCAATCCCTGGTTTTTTTTTTTTATTTTTATTCCTTCCTTCCTTCCTTTAAATTTTTATTTTGTCAATATACAATGTGGTTGATTTTTTTTTTTTTTTTTGATTTTTATTCCTTCCTTCCTTCCTTTAAATTTTTATTTTGTCAATATACAATGTGGTTGATTATTATGGCCCGTCACCGAAACCTCCCTCCCTCCTCCCTCTCCCCCCTCCCACCCAGGAATGTCCTTTCTGTTTGCTTGTTGTAACAACTTCAAAAAAAATTGTAGTTGTTATATCTTCTTCCCCTCCCCCCCCGGTTTTTTTGTGTGTGAGTATGTGAGTGAATTTATTTATTTATTTTTAGCTCCCACCAATAAGTGAGAACATGTGGTATTTCTTTTTCTCTGCATAACTTGTTTCACTTAATATTATTCTCTCAAGGTCCATGCATGTTCTTGCAAATGGCAGTATTTCATTCGTTTTTATAGCTGAGTAGTATTCCATTGTGTAGATATACCACAATTTCCGTATCCACTCATCCGATGATGGACATTTGGGCTGGTTCCAACTCTTGGCTATTGTAAAGAGTGCTGCAATGAACATTGGGGAACAGGTATACCTTCGACTTGATGATTTCCATTCCTTTGGGTATATTCCCAGCAGTGGGATACCTGGGTCATATGGCAGATCTACCTGTAATAGTTTGAGGAACCTCCATACCATTTTTTATAGAGGCTGCACCATTTTGCAGTCCCACCAACAATGTATGAGAGTTCCTTTTTCCCGCAACCTCGCCAGCATTTATCGTTCAGAGTCTTTTGGATGTTAGCCATCCTAACTGGGGTGAGATGGTATCTCAGTATAGTTTTGATTTGCATTTGCCGGATGCTGAGTGATGTTGAGCATTTTTTCATATGACTGTTGGCCATTTGTATATCTAAAATATTTGCAAAATACACATCTGACAAAGGCATTAATCCTTTGTTAGATGTATATTTTGCAAATATTTTCTCCCACTCTGTTGGCTGTCTTTCAGCTCTGTTAATTGTTTCTTTTGCTGTGCAGAAACTTTTTAGTTTGATATAATCCCATTTGTTTATTTTTCCTTTGGTTGCCCGTGCTTTTGGGGTTGTATTCATGAAGTCTGTGTCCAGCCCTATTTGCTGAAGTGTTTCTCCTATGTTTTCTTTAATAAGTTTTATTGATTCAGAGTATATATTTAAATCCTTGATCCATTTTGAGTTAATTTTAGTATATGGTAAGAGGTATGGGTCTAGTTTCATTCTCCTGCATATGAATATCCAGTTATCCCAGCACCATTTNTGTAGTATAGCTTAAAGTCAGGTAGTGTTATGCCTCCTGCTTTATATTTTTTGCTCAGCATCATTTTGGCTATGCATGGTCTTAATGAGTTGATTTTTATCAGCACCGCTCTCTACCGAGTGAGCCACGGGCCGGCCCAATGAGTTGATTTTTAAACATGTTACTTGTGAGGTGACAATAAGGCACCCAAGGGGAAATGCAGGACTACCGCTCAGAAAAGGGGTCAGAGACAGAGATGTAGATTCAGAACTTTTCCACCTGGAGCTGACAGCTGACACAATGAAAGAAAAAAATAAAGAGAGAAAACAAGGACAGAACTCTGAAAAACACCAGTTTCATTATCTTAACCAAATGAAAATGTGTCCTGCCTTTCAACTACTATTATACTTTGTTTATACTTTATTCAATCTCGAATTGAAATTTTGAGTCACAATGAAGAGGAAGCTGTATTATAATTAGAGGACAGAACATACCTTTGGAATCAGTGACTTGTGTTCAAATTCTAATTCCACCACTTAGTAGGCATGACCTAGGTTAAAAAAAAAAAAAAAAAAAAAAAAAC
>NW_007737040.1:27587-30421 GCF_000696425.1 Galeopterus variegatus
TTCAACTACTATTATACTTTGTTTATACTTTATTCAATCTCGAATTGAAATTTTGAGTCACAATGAAGAGGAAGCTGTATTATAATTAGAGGACAGAACATACCTTTGGAATCAGTGACTTGTGTTCAAATTCTAATTCCACCACTTAGTAGGCATGACCTAGGTAAAAAAAAAAAAAAAAAAAAAAAAAACCACTTCATATATCTGAAGCTTGGTTTCCGCACCCATAAATTGAAAATACTATCTCCTTCCCTAGGGTGTTCTGAGGATTTGAGATACGATATAAATAACTAGCATGTTGCTTATTTTCAAATGATAGCTAGAATTATTAGGCACTTATCTTAACTCTCTACCCCCAACTTATTCCAGCTTGTCAACTTAGTTGGTGTCACTGTCTTTCATAAAGAAGGCACTCATCAGATATTTGTTGAAGAAATGGAGAATTTTGTACACTCTCCATTTATCTTATATTTATCACTCTAAAGCATTACACTACATTTTCTTGTATTTCTATCACAGAATAATTTCCAGAAATAATTTTCAGTAAATGAAGAATTCTCAGAAGTAGAACAGTTGGTATCTAATACTGTATGTAAAAATTATGAAGTAAGCCAGAGGTTACTCATTTAACTTGCTATGTGATAATCCCGCTTTAATTTATTGTTCAAACACATTTGATGCAATGATTTTAGTTTCCAACCAGCAAACATATGGGAAACTGAAAATAATAGATTATCTTTAAGCTCACATCTGAGATTATAAAATTCAATGATGGTAGAACAATATTACCCAAACAATGGAATTCTAGTATATCCATGGAACTCTAGGGTCCTCCTCTTGACTGTATTCCTCAAGAGGTAAATAGGAGTTCCTTCGTAAATTTTTCTTTCTTTCTTTTTTTGGTGTAGCTGGCCAGTACCAATACCTTGCCTTTGGTGTTATCAACACTGTGATCTAACCAGCTGAGTAACCGGCCAGCCCTATTGTAGGAGTTTCTTTAAAAAGACATTCTTAAATAAGTTTGAAAAACACTATTATAACCATTTCTTAGATAATCATTATGTATATTAGTAGATTGCATTTAATGCAATGTTTCCCAAGCTTATTTGACAATGGAATATAATACCTTCTTTTTTTTAAAGAAATGCATACTAATATCTTTTACAACTAATGTTACTAGGAGTAAACTTTGGGAAATGAAGTTGTGGAATTTTGTTATTAGTGATCCACTCCAGTCATGCCAGGTTGTTCAGTGTTGACGGAAACGCCGAGGAAATGGGGGTGTACATGTGGCAAGCTCATGTAACAAAGCTCATGGGTTGGACACAGCTTCTACTCTGTTGATTTCAATGTTATCTGAAGCCTGAAATGACATTGATACTTCAACAAAAGATCCACTGGCCCTTTGTGATAAAGCTTTCCACTTTTTGGTCTATCAAGCATTATGTGTTAATGTACTGCTGAGCTTGCTCTAATATGTGACAGCTTTTAGCACTAAATTTCCAATGAGAACTTTTGGCCATTGGTAAGATTTCCCTCAGTAGGCAAACTACCACTATAAATACTCAGTCAAGAAGTGCTTAAAACATAGCAGCATAGATCTTGATTCATGATGGTAAGTAAATAATAGCAGGCCCTTTAACCTCAAAGGAAGCAGTTAAACTCAGGGCTAGTGGTTCTAAGTAGGAATACTGAACAAACGCAGACCCACAACTATGTATATCTTACACAAGAAATGACTACAATTTTGTTCCTACCTGACTTAGGACACCGAAGTTCCCTTCCAAATCCTCATTCTCTGATCAGATGAAGAAATACAGTGTTTTACATATACATAAACTTTATGGTTTTGTTGCAAAGTTGCTGTCATATTTTATGCAAGCCACTTAACCGCTTTGGACTCTGTTTTCTGTTTTCCTCCTGTGGAAAATGAGCATGTTGTATTAGGGGGTCCCTAAGATCTTCTCTGGTTTTAAAATTCAAATATGAGGGGACTTCAAAAAGTTCATAGATTTGTGTTATCTTTAAATTCTATTTTTCCATGAACTTTTTGAAGTGCCCTTGTATTCTATTGTTACTCTTACAAAAAATATCTTCAGTATAGAGTAGCTATTATTTTCAAGAAATAGAAACCAAAGCCCAGAATAGCTAAGTGATCTGTCCATTTTTGGAACAAGATTCCAGAAGTAGGATTTTAAAACCAGGCGTTCTGATCCTTGTTGGATATCTTTTCCATACTGTCATAGTACATATATTCAAAACTCTATGAAATATATTAAACAACACTTTTTAAAGTCTTTCATCTATAGGTATGTAGTCACATATTTATTTTAAAAAATTATTAACATCAACTTGAAAATACAGTTTTTTAAAACTCAAGGAGACCAAAAAAAATCCTACTACCTCCATAGGACAATTATTTCCATCTGGTTTTCTTTCAACTTACTCACATGTCTATGAGAAGTTATATGCTTGTGGCATATCAAATATGTACTCACAGTAATTTCACTAACACTGGCCATGTAAACATCAGTTTCTGGGTATAATGTTGCTAGCTCTCAACCCAATGGGCCTGAGGGGAAAAAAAAGTTCCCATGATCATCAACATATTGGGGGAGAAAAAGTGTTACCTCCTACATGTGGGTGAGTGTAATTGGCAAGGTGTGAAGAGTACTTAAAATGAGTATCTGTAGTATGCTATGATTCTCCTTTCCTCTGACATCTGGCTTTAAAATCTCATGGTTAGCATCATTCCTGTGGTTTTTCATAAGAGGAGGAGAGAGATTTCAGGAAGTCAACGTTAAGATGCTGTAACTTGGGGTTGGAGAGAAGAC
>NW_007737040.1:30520-32913 GCF_000696425.1 Galeopterus variegatus
ATATGTACTCACAGTAATTTCACTAACACTGGCCATGTAAACATCAGTTTCTGGGTATAATTTTGCTAGCTCTCAACCCAATGGGCCTGAGGGGAAAAAAAAGTTCCCATGATCATCAACATATTGGGGGAGAAAAAAGTGTTACCTCCTACATGTGGGTGAGTGTAATTGGCAAGGTGTGAAGAGTGCTTAAAATGAGTATCTGTAGTATGCTATGATTCTCCTTTCCCCTGACATCTGGCTTTAAAATCTCATGGTTAGCATCATTCCTGTGGTTTTTCATAAGACGAGGAGAGAGATTTCAGGAAGTCAACGTTAAGATGCTGTAACTTGGGGTTGGAGAGAAGACCCTAGAAATCTCCTCTGGCTTATTGCTTTAATACAATTTTCACCTTGGAAGATAGGGAGGATGTGACCCTGAAAGAGTGAGCAGCAGGACAGGAAGGTTCCAGCAGACTGGGAGGATCAGACAGCAACCAGCGGCCAGAGAGAGCAGGCTCTGGATAATGGGATCCGGAGCAGACTCTAAGAAGGGGAAAGAGATGTCTGTAGAGAATCAATAAAAGTGAGGCTAAAAGGAATTAGAAGAGAGTCCTTAGTCTGCTGGTCAATTTTTCCCTGTTAGAAAGTCCCTGATGGGAACCACAGGAAACACTATCACAAGCTAAATTAATCACAAAGTTAATCTATCAAGGTGAAGGAGCAAAATTTAATGACATTAGCAGCTCAGTTCTAAACATACGCCAAAACCCCCAAATGGGACAGGTCAATCCAGAGCTAGGACTGAGGAGGAGGGCTTTGTTAATTAAATATTACGCAAACCCTCAACTTCTGTTGCAAGCTCTGTAGGCAAGTCAACTGTTTATATGTAGACAGATAACTGAAGAAAATAATTCACTGCTTTCATTGAGAGATGTTTCATTCTTTGCAAGAAGCATATAAGGCATCACACAGAAATCCTATTCACCAATTGGAGACATATTTGAATGTAAAAACTGAAGACAGATAATCATCCACTTAAAAATCAAATATGTTGGGATAATGATCATATAGAATAACATTAAGACCCAAATAATTTGTAGTAACATTCATAAGTTAAGATTATTTGTCTAGCTCAAGAAATTGAACTTACCTAGTAAAAAGACAAAACTCTACATAGCTGCTAAATAGTCTTCTTGCTGAATTATCATATATGAGGGAAAACTATATACAATATTATGAAAATGTTTACAAATATACAGATTATTAACTTCTTTGGGATACATTATCCTTGAAGCAAATTCTAATAAAGATTAGTTTATTTGTCAAACTTCTTGGTTAGCTACAGACTTAAAGGAGAGATCTTTATCTATATGCAAATATTTAATACTGACCAGTATGAACAATAGCTAGAAATTAAATTACCTTTATAATATGGTTAAGGTAATCAGTGGAGCCTGAATCATAGATCAGGAAAAAAAAAGAAAAATGTTAATAATATAGAATAGAATTATAAACTCTTGAACTCAATTTGCCAACATACAGGCACTCAGAGACCAGAGCACAAATCCATTTATAGACTATTCTTGCTCATCTTAATATTTTATTGACTTACACATCTTCTCCTTTTGTTTGCTTCCTCTCCCTTATACTGAGATCAAAATCAAGAAAGACGTTTTCTTAAATATTTAAATTTTTAAAAAGCAAAGTATAAAATTCCTTTATGCTAACTGAATTATGTTAAAATATGTGTGTGGTTATGAACAAAGATTATAAGGGAATAAATGAAAATGAAATAATTGTATTTGAGCAATGAGATTATGAGCTTTCTTATCTTTTCAATATTTGCAATTGTTATACTGCTTGTACAAAAAAAGAGGAAAGCGTCTTTAAAAATTTTCTCATTGCAATTTCCTGGTGCAATTTTTCCCCCTTCAGAAAGTTACTTGACACATAGTAGGTGCTCAGCATAAACTTGTTGCATAAGTATACAAAATGGCAACTAAAATTGCTGGCAGATTTCTTTTAGGGAGAAACCAAATGACTGCACTGGCTATGGTGAGACAAGGATAAAATAATTCAGTACAGCAATTTCCTCTTATCCAGAGTTTCATTTTCCAGGGTTTCATTTTCTGAGGTTTAGGTTACCTGTGGTCAATCAACCACAGTCAGAAAATACTAAATGAAAATTCCAGAAATAAGTAATTCATAAGTTTTAAATTGTGGTCTGTCCTGCTCTGGCCTGGCCAGGACGTGAATCATCCTTTTGTCCAGCATATCCATGCTCTCTCTACACTACTTACCCATTAGTCAGTAGCAGTCTTAGTTATCAAATCAACTATTGTGGTATTGCAGTGCTCGTGTTCAAGTAACCCTTATTTTACTTAATAATGGCCTCAAAGTACAAGAGTAGC
>NW_007737040.1:33323-34615 GCF_000696425.1 Galeopterus variegatus
AGTGCTCGTGTTCAAGTAACCCTTATTTTACTTAATAATGGCCTCAAAGTACAAGAGTAGCAATGCTGGCATATTGTTATTATTGTTCTATGTAATTATTAGTTATTATTGTTAATCTCGTATTGTGCTTAACTTATAAATTAAACTTTATCATATGTATGTTTAAAGTTCTTTAAAAAGTTCATGGAGAAATAGAATTAAAAGATAATATGACTCTTTCCATGAACTTTTTGAAATACCCTCATATGTATAGGAAAATATACAGTATATATATAGGATTTGGTACTATACCCAATTTCAGGCATCCATTGGGGGTCTTGGAACATATCCCCTGGAGGTAAGAGGGGATTATTGTAATTATTCGTATACCTGCCCAAGGGCTTCTAACTGTCTATCCCTGCTTCCTTGAGCTGGAATTAGAGAGTTATTAATAGGGTTTCCATGTAATTTATTGTTTACTGGGACACTTTTGAGAATGAAAAGGGGAACTATTAATAGATATGCTGGGTTCTTAGATATGACACCTAAAGCACAAATAACTAAAGAAAAAAATAAACAAATTGGACTTCATCAAAATTAAAACCTTTTGTGATTCAAAGAACATTATTAAGAAAATGAAAAGACAACCCATAAAATGGGAGAAAATATTTTCAAATCATTTATCTAAGAGTTTAGTATCCAGAATATAGGAAGAATTCTTATAATTAAGAATAAAAAGACAAATAACTCATTTAAAAAATGGGCAGAGGATTTGAATGGACATCTTTCCAAAGAATATATACAAATGAGCAACAAGCACACAAAAATATGTTCAACATCATTAGCCATTAAGGAAATGCAAAGCAGAACCACAGTGAGATGCCACTTCACACCCACTGGGATGACCATAATTTTAAAAAATGGATAATAATAGTAGGTGTTGGTGAGGACGTGGAGAAACAAACTATCATACACTTTTAGTGGTAATATAAAATGATGCAGCTACTCTGGAAAAGTTTGGCAGTTTCTCAAAACGTTGAACATAGAGTTACCATATTACCCAGAAATTCTACTTCTAGGTATATGTATTAATCCATTTCTATTGCTTATAACAAGATACACGGAACAGGGTAATTTGTAAGAAAATGAAATTTATTGCTTACAGTTTCAGAGGCTCGGAAGATTCTCATGTGTTCTCATTTTAAAGCACTCAGAACCACACCCCTGACCACCACTATAATCCATTCATTACGCATGGTCCTACAACCTAATCACCTCTTCAAGGCCCCACCTTTCAATTACCATAATAGGAT
>NW_007737040.1:35678-39539 GCF_000696425.1 Galeopterus variegatus
CAACAGTTACAGTGGGGATTAAGTTTTGGGGGGACATTCAACCCAAGGCAGTATATAACCAAGAGAACTGAATATTTATATCCATGCAAAAACTTGCACTTGAATTTTCATAAGAGCATTATTCCAAAAAGGGAAACAATGCAAATGTCCGTTGATTGAAGAATGGATAAACAAAATGTTGTATATCCATACAATGGAATATTATTCAGTTATAAAACAGAATGAAGTTCTGATACATGCTACAACATGGATGAACCTTGAAAACATTATACTAAGTGAAAGAGGCCAGACACAAAAGGCCAAATATTGTATGATTCCACTTACATGAATTGTCCACAATAGTCAAATAGAGACTAAAGGTAGATTAGTGGTGGCCAGGGAATGGAGGAAGGGAGGAAATGGGGAGTGACTTTAATTGGTACGGAATTTCTTTTTAGACAATGAAAATGTTCTGGAATTAGACAGTGGTGATGCTCAACCCTGTTGCAATATTATACAATACAACATTGTTGCACAACCTTGTATATATACTAAAAACCACTGAATTATATACTTTAAAGTAGTGAATTTTATGGCATAGGAAGTATATATTATATATTATAAATAAGTAAGTAAGTAAGTGAGTAAGTGAGTGAGTAGGTAAGTAAGCTGGGACAATGGGTTGAACTGAAACTGAATGTATGGTCATCCTAGATCTGGCACTCAATGTACTTTCAATCCTGAAAGATAATGAAAGATTGGTTAATAGATACAAATTTACAACTAGATAGGAAGCATAAATTCTAAGGTTTTTATCATACTGTAGTGTGGCCGTAAATAACAATTTATTGTATATTTTCAAATAGCTGAAAGAGAGAATTTTGAATGTTCCCAACACAAGAAATGATAAATGTTTTGAGGTGATGGATGTAATAATTACCCTGATTTAATCATTACACATTGTACGCATGTATTGAAATGTCACACTGTACTCTATAAATATGTATAGTTGTTATAAATTAATTTTAAAAATAACAAAAATAATTACTATCAATGCTAAAAAAAACCCACAAATAATGTGGGCCATATACCGGACGAACTTTATTCTGATCATACAACCTCAGCAAATTAGGATATGCCAATAGAATTTTTAGGAAAGTTTAGCAAAGAGCAAATTTATACCACCACTGGGGAAAAAAAGAATAAAAAAAAACTTGTTGGAAGATATGGACACATTATTATTTATGAGATGATAGCAAGGACACTGAGTAACATTTTAAACAATATTCTGAAATCATCTTGAAACTAAAATTAGGTCTAGATTTATAATGGGAAAAAAGCAACCTAAATAAGACCAACGTCCAGGGTTTGATCCCTGTACCAGCCAGCCACAGGGAAAAAAAAAAAAAAAGTCTCAAAAACCAGAAAAGCTATTTAACACCAGTGACTGAGGAACAAAATTTAATCACTGCTTAGAGACTACCAGATACTTTTCTCTTTCATTAGTGAAGAGCTTTAAAACTTTAGTAGTAACTTCTGCCAACTCAGAACTCTGAGAAAATCAGTCACTTTCTTTATAGGAGGAGAAATATAAAAGGACTTTATCACCAATGGAAAAGGAATGCAGAGTGGCAATGGCTCAAAGTGGACCTGGCAGACGATGAACACTGGAATCACCAAGGAAACTTGGAGCTATGAAATGGCAAAAGACTGTGTGAAATGCCTGAAGCTCATTCTATGGCTCGGCTTTTAAAAATCAAATGAAAACACATGATATACAAGAAGAATGTATTTGTTTTTATGAATAACTCACATACTAGTTGAATTAAAAGAAACAACTGTAGCTCAAGTGAACACAAACCTAAACATTTTTTCAGTTCATCTGATTAAAGTTTAACCAACTCCTAATTTAAAAGATTCTGGTTTCATAGCTCCCCAGAATGATAGAGCTGAAAGGGATTTTAGCATTTATCAAGTACAATTCCCTTCTTTTATGATGAGTCCTGGAGGGAATGAGTAAAACACACAGTCCATGGGAAAGCCAAGACTGCAACAGAGGTTTCTTGACCAGCTTCAGAGCTATCACCACTATACAATCAATTCTCAAATGCTAGTATGTGTAAGGGTCACCGATCGGGAAAAGTAACTGTTAAAATACAGTCTAAGTGGCCCCTCTCAGAAATTCAGATTTAGTAGGTCTGGGGTGAGATGCAGGAATTTGCATTTTTTACAAGTTTTCCTAGTAATTCTGATTCAGGCAGTCCTCAGACCATACTTTGACAGACTGCTGAAAAGCTGGGCAAATTACAGGGTGACATAGGAATAGGCTCTTTCTGTTCTTCCAGGGATTCTCAGACTTCCACGGATAGTTAACTAACCTAACCAGAAGGGAAGAATCATCTCTCCCATGGACCTTTCTCACTTGGGACTTTTCTTCAGAGAAAGAAAAGCACATTGAGTAGAGAGGCTTTCCTATACAGTAAGTATAGGATACTGGGTGAAATGCAGCAAGCTCACATAAAATCTAGGCTTGAGAGGAGAAGTTAACCAACAGGAGCAAAAGTGGAGAAGAGGAATGAATTTGAAAACCTACCAAACAAAATAACATTGCTCTTGGAATGGACAAATGGGTAGATAGATAATAAAGAAAATACAGCAAGATGCTAATTGTAGAATCTGGGTGGTGGGTATATGGGTGTTGATTATATAATACTTTCAACTTTCCCATATGTTTGTCTTTTTCCCCAGTTCTTGAAATCTTAATCTCTGGGACACTAGTGTTTCCACTTATTTCTTCTGTATCCTCCACCTGCCTGTCTGATCCTTCTTCAATTTTTCCTCTTCCTCCTGTTGCTCTCTATTTGGTTGGAACTCAAATCCTCCATTGTTCACTATGGTCATCCCCTCTCACAGATCTGAAATGTCAATGCTCCTTGATCAGATGAAATCTCTTCCATCTCCAAACCTCCACAGTAATGTTTTTACCTTTCGTTTGGTACATTTAGTTTCTCTGCGTTGCAGTTGACTATGTTGTAATCCCCATGAGGATAGAAATTGTGCATTTTATTCTTTAATGTGCCTCTTCTTCTTTAGTGTGCCTCTTCACACTTACCAGAGTGGGCAGTCAGTGAAGGTTAGATGATCAAATCTTATCTTAGTTTCAACTATCATTTTTATAAATAAGATTCAAATTGGCTTGACATTTCTACTTGGATAAACCTTCAGGTGCCTCAAAACTCAACATGTTAAAATCTGAATTCATCTTCCCCAGTAACCCAATCATGAAATTTTAGAGTGATTTTTAACTCCTTCCTTTCTTTAGCCCCACCACAACCAACAGCTGCTCTGAAGTGTATTTTTCTTCAAAGCAATATCAAATATCTCCAGTTATGTTCATTTCCATGCTTACAGCCAACAGCCTATTAAAACTGAGTCCTAATGTCCTTATGTCTGCACTACTCAAAAAAAAAAAAATTAAAAAACCTGTCTTCTATCCACCAAATTCTCTTCTCTCCGTAATCCTTATGTACCACAACCAGGTCAATCTTCTAAACTGTTTTAATTATGTCACTTTTCCCTTTAAAAACCTTCAATGGCACTTTATTACCTATTAGTCCAGACAAAGCTTGAAACACCCTCCTCTACCCCTTGTATCTATAGAAATTCTATTCATTCTTCAAAGGATGGCTGAAATTGCCATGCCTTTTTTAACACAGGGATTTACCACCCCAGCCAGAAGTGTCTTATCCCTCTGCTGCTATTCTATATCTCATAGATAGTTTCTGTTTTAGTCCATTTTGTGTTGCTATAACAGAAATACCTGAGACTGGGTAATTTATAAAGGAAAGAGGTTTATTTGGCTTACGATTCTGGGACAGCTGC
>NW_007737040.1:40539-42059 GCF_000696425.1 Galeopterus variegatus
CATGGGCCTCAGGCTGCTTCTACTCATGGCAGAAAGTGGCAGGGAGCTGGTGGGTACAAGCAGATCACATGGCGAGAGAGGAAGCAAGAGACAGAAGCAAGAGAGAGGAGATGCCAGGGTCCTTTAAACAACAAGCTCTCGCAAGAACTAATAGAGCGAGAACTCACTCATTACTCCTCTCCCCCCCAGGGAGAGAATTAATCCATTCATCAGGGATCTGCTCCCATGACTCAATCATTTTCCAACACTGCCACACTGGAGATCAAATTTCCACATGAGTTTTGGAGGGGACAACACATCCAAACTCCATCACCTCCTCTACCCCTTGCACCTACAGAAATTCTATTCATTCTTCAAAGGATGGCTGAAATTGCCATGCCTTTTTTAACACAGGGATTTACCGCCTCACCCAGAAGTGTCTTATCCCTCTGCTGCTATTCTATATCTCATAGATAGTGCTGTCCAGATATCACAGTCCACGTATTACCTAGTGCATTTCTGTATCTAACATGTCCCTTACTAGAGGGCATTTCCTTGGGCTTAGCAGTCATATTTTAAACTATTTCACACAACCCCCAGCTCCACTGCTGACCTACACATTCTAAAGAGTATACCCTTTACATGGAGAGCAACTATCCATCATGCAGTATCAAGCAAATGTTGGAAGAATATTTTCAACATCTGGGTTAAAAAAGGAAAGTATGTATACAATGAAAAGAAATAAAAGCCCTGAGGACTGTCTGAATATAATCAGGAGAAAACATAACTCAGGTACTCAGCAAACTAAATTTTGAAGATCTGCTCATAAAGAGACTTACCTTGGGGCTACAAAGTAAATAAAAAGAATGCTAGAAATAGAAAGTATGCCTTAGTCTATTTACATTAGTGCAAAGCTTAAGTAAACAATATCTCAAAGTTGGAGCCAAGGATTACATTTTTGCTACTGTGGTCAAACATTCCCTAAAAAAATTCCATAACTTCCCATCAAAAAGAAATGTCCACAATTACTTTGCCAACCCGAAATGTTTTTAACAATACCTAATGTTTCTCAGATACTGTTACATAAGATGTAGTGCATCCTCAACATAAATTCTCCTTTTCACATTCAGATAAAAAAACTGATGGGATTGGTCAATTTATTAGGCTTCTTAAGAGAAAAATGCTAGTAACCCAGTGATAAGAATTTATTCATATAGAAAAGTCCAATAAAAAAAGAGTAGGGTCACACTTATCTCAAAGTTGGCTATTTGTTGGTTTGTTGGGGCTGGCTGGTTACCTCAGTTGGTTAGAGAATGGTACTGATAACACCAAGATCAAGGGTTTGGG
This sequence comes from Galeopterus variegatus, assembly GCF_000696425.1. Lineage (NCBI taxonomy): Eukaryota > Metazoa > Chordata > Mammalia > Dermoptera > Cynocephalidae > Galeopterus > Galeopterus variegatus. The sequence continues at coordinate 41,866 of NW_007737040.1, forward strand.
TCCTGTACTGGCCAGCTGCCAAAAAAAAAAAAAAATGGTTGGCTATTTGTGATGCATCCCAGAACTGCTTTATTCTATGATTAAATACAGAAGGATTTTAATAAAGACTGTTGAATCAAAATTCACATTTGTAAACAAAATATTTTTATTCGTTTTACAAAAAAATTTGTTTTTTTTTTTTTTTTTTTTTTTTT
>NW_007737040.1:42455-46546 GCF_000696425.1 Galeopterus variegatus
GTCTGTATGTGGGATCCGAACCCTCGGTGGGAGCGCCGCTGCACTTCCCAAGCAGCGCACTATAGCAGTGCGCCACCGGGCCGGCCCCCCCCAAAATTTGTTTTATGAAAGACTCAAATACAGGTTTCCTTAAATAAAATAGTTTTTCTCTTCTGTATTTTAAGAATAGTTTGTATTTTGTACACTTTTTTAGGTACAGAGCTATTATATAAATACAGTTACATTATATGAGAAAGACATTGAGAGTAAACCTCAAGAATATGTAAAGTGACCACTCTGATACAATAAAGTAATAAAATAGAAATAGCAATGCCTATATTTGTGCTGAAACTCAAAAATTCTTTGTTTTAGTTTGTCTCCAACTTTTCTGGTGTTATCCATCGTATTAAAGCAAGGTGTAGCTAGTTTTTTGTTTGTTTTGCTTTGCTTTGCTTCTCCCCGGTAGCAAGGGGTATAGCTATATTAAACTTGTTTCTTGCACATCCAACCTCTCTTCATTCCTTAACAACTAAGAAATCTATGTATGGAGTACTGGTATAACTTAAACAGAGTATTCTGGCCAATAATACCTCCACATTATCTCAGGTAATATTTACTAAGAATTACTAAGCATGGACAACAGGCATAGCACTATGGAAGTACATATTGTGGGAGATAAAGTTTATACTGCACTGTCTGCCCACTATTATACTGTCTCTGCCTAATATTACTTATATTCTTGCAGTCAAAACCTATAAACATAAAAAAAAGTAAAGCCAAAGTGCGTAATCTCATAAGATTGTCGAGTGAGTGTCAAGTGGCACAACTGTAATGTCAAGGAAGGAAGAGGCAGGAGAAATTACGGTAGGGTCAAAAGAGATTCATTTGTGTTACATATTGAATGATAATGAATTAGAGGAGAGAAAGGTCAATTTAGGCAAGGGCATGATCTAAGAAAAATATAAATAGACCTATACTAGAGAATTTCTATAGGAGAATAAAGGGAGAAAAGGTTAAAAAGTTGAGGTGCTGCCAGATTACAAAACCTTGATACCAGCCTTAGAAGCAGGGGCTTCCTTCTGAGTAACAGTGGTTCTGGGATTCTAGTGTACACAAGAATCACTAGAGGGGAGACTGGAGACTAGACAGATTTTTACCTCCTGCGATTCTGATTTAGTATGTTTAGAATGATCCCAGAAAACCACATTTTAACAGGCTCCCTAGGTGATTCTGGTGTAGATGGTCCATCTGCCCTAAGACAAAAGATTAAGAATCCTTATTAACAAGTATTGAAAACACCCTAATTTTCCATAAGTTCTGCAAACACCTCTACTCAGTCCTTGTGTTATCCAATTTTTCTTCAGTATTTGGCACTGACCTCGTCACTGTTCACATCTTGAAAGTGTCTTCACTTAACAATGCACTTTTCTGGTTCTTTCTCTCCTCTCTGACATCTCTATAGTCTCCTATGGCCTCTCATACTTTGCCCTTTCTTTACATCTTATTTTTCAAGTTTCTGATTTTGGTCTTCTCCAGATCTCCTTGAATGATTTTATTCACTTGTAAGGAATATGGAGAGCCTTGATGCCAACCTCAGAAGTTTAGGCTTTGTCCTGGAGATAAAGAGGAGTTATAAGTATTTCTAAGCAGTGGAATATCATAGAGAAAAATATGTTCTAGGAACATTACCTTGAAGATAGTCTGCAGAAAAGGATTAGAGATAGGAGAAATAAAAGGGAGAATAATTAGGAGATTATCAAAATAAAAAGATGTTTAAAGTCATCACCAAGGTGTGGATTCAGAATAATAACTACTTTTCTAGTAGTTCTTCCCTTTCAGAAACTAGTCTTATTTCAACAAATTAATAGGCAATATACTTCTAAATACACTGGAGTTTCATTAGCACGTTTTTTCTTTTCTTTTCTTTTTTTTTTTCCTTTTTGTCTTTGTGTCCGGCAACGGATCGCAACCCTCAGTGTCGCGCCCGTACCGGACTGGGACCGGCAACGGGATCGCAACCCTCGGTGCTGCACCCGCACCTCACTCAACCAGTGAGCGGGAACCGGTCTGTATGTGGGATCCGAACCCTCGGCGGGAGCGCCACCGCGCTCCCAAGCGGCGCACTGTAGCAGTGCGCCACCGGGCTGGCCCCAGCATGTTTTTTCGTTGTTATATAAATCTAGTAATAACAATTCAGTTTAACATAACAAATCAGGTCCCCTGTATTGCTGATCACGGATAGTAAAAATCTGACATTAGATTGTTCTCTTATAACACCGGTATGAGTACTCATTCTCCAAAACAAGTAGCATAGAAGTGTTCTATAGTATTTGATCTTGATATTTGATAATTTTATTTCTTTCATTACAGAGTCAACAAATCATTAATAGCACAGATATTCATAAAATGGCATGTCTTCTTCTATGACTTGAACTAATGAAGGAATGGTAAAAGTGTGTTTAATTTTACTTTATATGAGGGTATTCAAGATATTAAAACCACATCCATTTTGTCATATACACAATATTATCTATAATTAAATCTAGTTTTCTAAATTGACAAATAAAATAGTATTTAGGAATGTATTCTATTTGAAACATTCTAGAATGTCAGAAAAACAGAGGCAGAAGGTACATAAATTAGGTGCAACCCTACTGTACCTAATTTAGTAAATAAACCCATTTATTGGCTATTCTTTGTCAAGTGACCCACACTGAGACATACTAAGCCTTTAATAAGATCAATTTCAACAACTCTCACTACAAAGGTCAAGATGGAAATGATTCCACCCTATTGTTACCTTGGGAAAATTTCTTAAGTGTTGTCTTATTTTCTATAGTGCTATCCTCATTATAGACATACCAGGGTACTTCAAAAAGATTGTGGAAATACAGAATTAAAAGGTAACACAAAAGGTCTGACCGGTTAGCTCAGTTCATTAGAGCATGGTGCTGATAACACCAAGGTCTAGGGTTCGATCTCTGTACCAGCCAACTGCCAAGAAAAAAAAAAAAAGATAACGCAGATCTTTCCACGAACTATTTGAGGTACCCTTGCACTATTGCTGTGAGGCACCCTCCCACAAGAAATGCACTTACATGCCACTCATGCAGAAAAGGGCAGTTTATTCACTCCAACTGGCTAGTGACTGTCTCCCAAGGAGCAACGAAGGAAGAGCGGCTTTGGCCGTTGGTCTTGTGGGGTTTTTAAAGGCAAAAACTACATCCTGTTGGCACACGGGTTTGTCCAGGTGCACAAAGAAAGCTAGGGAGCTAGGTTACAGAAGCCAAGAATGAGCCATTAGAGCAATCAAGCATACGACTTTTCATTGTGTATGTTCCCATGTAATAGTTCACTGTGTATGGTTCCTGTTCCCATGTAATAGTTTACTGTGTATAGCTCCTGTTTCTATGCAACGGGTTTTGTTTCTATGAGAAGGTCAATGGTTTCTCATGCAGAAGGAGGGGTAGTCTGCAGGTCAGACAGGGTAAAATGGAGTTACTTAGGTTAAGCAAGCAATTCTACAGAAGCAGATAGCATATGTTATGAGGGTATAGGGAACTCTACTTCACTATGAAGATAAAATATCTACTGAAGGTTCTTTGGGCACCGTGCGCCAAAGAGCTACAAAAAGTCAAGGTGTGCTTACTTTCATATCCACTCGTTCTCTTGCCTTTTCTCTCGTAGCCTCCCTAGAAGTAAGGCAAATTTGGCATCACATTCTGCTTAATAACTCTTCAGGTGCTTGAAATTGCTATTCTTCACAACTACCTGAAGCAAATTTTTTGAGGAGGATTGCTTGAATCACAAAAGAGCAATTCAGGGCTGTGAGTCAGCATCTTATCTAGACGTAATATCAAAATGATTTAATAGGTAACATAATCTGTTTGAAAGACATACACACCTCCTTGGAGAAGCTTTGAGAAAACAGGAGTTTGCAAGTTTATGAATAGTTTATTACATTTCAATAAGTGTATCATGAATCAATAAAGCAAAAATTAAGGACAATGAGCTCATTACCAAGCCAGTTATTGATTCTCAAGTTCCAAAATAGAATAGTACAGGAAGGTTACAGAAAAAATAGGATATTTTATGATAATAAAAAATTTAAG
>NW_007737040.1:47116-48597 GCF_000696425.1 Galeopterus variegatus
GGGAGCGCCACCGCGCTCCCAAGCGGCGCACTGTAGCAGTGCGCCACCGGGCTGGCCCCAGCATGTTTTTTCGTTGTTATATAAATCTAGTAATAACAATTCAGTTTAACATAACAAATCAGGTCCCCTGTATTGCTGATCATGGATAGTAAAAATCTGACATTAGATTGTTCTCTTATAACACCGGTATGAGTACTCATTCTCNAGAGTGCAGCCTTGTAACACCAAGGTCACAGGTTCAGATCCCCATACCAGTCAGCTGCCAATAAACAAAACCTATCTTTTTTCATCAGGTCAGAAGTGTTTGCAAAAACTGAATATTACTTTTTGTTGACTCATTTATTCTTTCAATTTCTCTCTCTCTCTTTTTTTTTTGTCTTTTTTGTGACCGGCCGCACCGCGCTCAGCCAGTGAGAGCACCGGCCATCCCTATATAGGATCCGAACCCGTGGCAGGAGCGCCGCGGCAGGAGCGCCACGGCAGGAGCACCGTTGCACTCCCAGCGCTGCACTCTTCTGAGTGCACCACGGGGTCGGCCCTATTCTTTCAATTTCTTATGTATCTTCCTCTCTTGTCTTTGAAATGTTTACCTCATTAGCTGTTTATCATACATTACGGTCTTAGCTCAGGCTGTCTTTACAAAAAACCATAGACTGGGTGGCTTAAACAATAGAAATTTATTTTCTTACAGTTTTGGAGGCTCAAAGTTCAAGATTGGGTGTCAACACAGCCAGCTACTGGTGAGGAATCTCTTCATGGCTTATAGATAGCCAACTTCTTGCTGTGCCCTCTTGTGGCAGGATGGGGGTGGAAGGGAGAGAGCAGGCTCTCTGGTGTCTCCTCTTTAAGGGCACTAATTCCATCATCAGGGCCCCATCCTCATGAACTCATCTAACCCTAATTACCCCCCAAAGGCCCCATCTCCAAATACTGTACCATCACAATGGGGACAGGGGCTCAACATATAAATTTTGGGGGCAGAGGGGGTGTCAGAGGACATTCAGTCCATAACATGCACTAAGAAAAAACTGACACTGGCTCCAAACCATCAGCAGATAATATAGAAATAAACAAGTCAATTTGTTCTCAAACTATTTCTGTAGAAAGCTTTACTTTTTCTTCCGTTTACAGCAATCTAATTTGACAAGAAAGGAACTTCCTAAAAACTTTATTAACTAACACTTATTTCATGGAGCAGTTTTTTAAAAACCAGAGGTAAAAAGATAGAAAGAAAGACATACATGATTTTGACAAAAACTGAAAGACAGAACATTAACCCATCTGTATGGGTATGTTTAATAAAAACAACTTTTAATCCCTTATACCTTGATCCCATATCAACTAAAGATTCTTAAAATAATGTAAAGCATTTGGATGTCCTTGGAAAGTAATATAACGTATAACAACATTTCTATACTACATTTTTATAGAAATTTTTAAAAGGAATAATAAATCACATTCTTTCACTCAAAATATGGAAA
>NW_007737040.1:51363-51624 GCF_000696425.1 Galeopterus variegatus
TCTGTATTATAAATAGGGCTTTGCTATGTAGCCAGCAGTCTTTATTGACTGCCTCTAAGGAAACTGTAACTCTTCAGAGCTCTTTATTCTAATGGAAACACTCTCTAGCTATACAGGCCTCAGGCTAGTGACAGACTAAGTAGGCAATTTTGTAATAACAGGCCTGAGAAGTAATACTACAATTTATTATACTTCCGCATACCCCCTCTACTGGCTATAACTGAGAATTCAATTAATGCTGTTAGTATGCAATTATCACTA
>NW_007737040.1:54701-55036 GCF_000696425.1 Galeopterus variegatus
AGCGCCACCACGCTCCCAAGCGGCGCACTGTAGCAGTGCGCCACCGGGCCGGCCCCGGAAGTCAATTTTAACTCAGAATGACAAAAATTTTCTTTCAGTTTTTGAAGATTTCTATCATATTTTTTATGGCCAATAAAGATTTAATCTATGGCAAAATACTACGTTAGGAAAGTGGACAGAATGATTAATATCCCCTATAATAGGACCCCTTATTTAATCTTCTTAAACCCTTCAAAGGTTCCTTATTATCCTCTGGATTCAAATTTCAAACTATTTCAGTTATTGGCTTTCTATCCTCACCTATCATAGTGCTTTCTTTTCTTTTCTTTTCTTTT
>NW_007737040.1:56876-57425 GCF_000696425.1 Galeopterus variegatus
TATATTTTCTTTCAAAAATTAAGTTTAAAACATAGCCAAGAATAGTGAAGACAAGTTATATCTTCAGACATTTACTTCTAATCAAAATCATTAGGACTATCAACCAGTCTCTGTCCCAATAAGTAAGACTGATAGACTTAGAAATATTTAGTTTGCAGGGCCCCATTTATTCAAGACTAAATGAATTCATATTCTACCAGATATGGCTGATGGATAAGCAACAGTCTGACTGATGTCTTTTGACATCATCACTCTTGATTCCACCTGATCTGTTTACTTACAGATAATGGAAATAAGGGTCTGATTCTGTTTCTATAAACTCCAGGAAACTGCCCAATTATTGTTATTGTTGTTAATGCTTTAAATAAACAAAATGACTAGGCCTTGAAAGATACATTTATGATAATAAGTTCTACATCACAAGTTTGGCTGTTATCAGGAAACAAACTTATTTATTTTACATAGTGGCTTGGATATTTCTTTATTAGCTCTTATAAGACAAAGACTATATAGAAAAGAGACAAGTGATAAATGACTTTGATTCTGCTG
>NW_007737041.1:0-8485 GCF_000696425.1 Galeopterus variegatus
GCTATGTTGATTGTCAATATCATATGGTTGTTACATACACAGAGATGTGTTACCCAGAAGACATTCTGAGTGTTAGTGAACCATCTGTAAAGAGAGCTATCAGTAAACCAACTACATCTATCAGCCCCTTCAGGGTTTGGCTTAGCTATAGACAGTTGACTGCCCCAAGGTCATACTATTCTCAGGACAGCCCGCATCCAATGACTGATTATTGCACAGGGATTAATACCTAAACATTAAGGCCTGATGTGGGTCAATTCTAATGGGTGAATTCAACCCAAGGGCTCTGTGTGGTTAGGTGAGCCTGATCTCTGGCCTGCATTACAGCTCAAGTTATTTTTCTGTCCAATCCTGCTTCCTTCCCATTCCTTCCATAGGTGCTGCTCTCAAAAGCACTCCTTAATAAGTACTTTCCATTAATCTCTGTATTGGAGTATTTTTGCCAGAGAGAGTACTCTTGGAAGTGGTCCAAGTGGATGGGTTGTGAAAAAGAGTTTTAAGGCTGGATCAATTCCCAACCGGGTCTCCATAAGAACACCATCACTGGTGTGAATTGCAATAGAATTTTTAAAACTTCCACTGGTGAATTGGCATCATATCCTAATAGAAGATTGCAATAGTGGGCATGATATATCTGGTTTGAAAAGTGTGAGGGAAATAGTAATATAAAGACAATGGAACGGTTTGGCTATTGCTAAATTCCACTGACATTCTAGATAGAAAAAGATAACAAAATGCTAACAATGATTAGCATTTAACCGTAAACCAAGTATGAAATCCAGAGGCCCTCCTTAGTAGCATACCTTCCAGGAAAAGAGAAAAAAAAATGTGATGACCAGAACCAAACCGTAAATGCAAGAATAACCAAGCTTCAAAGAAAATTAAATTTTTAAAAAAGAGATCAGTTAGGCTAAAACCATGGTCCTGGTAGAGAAAGAATGGAAAGCTAATACATGGGATGTGGTCATCTAGGTTAATCTCCCCCAAGACCTTGAATTCTCAGGCTTCTCTGAACTCTCTGAGCTTGTAAAAGTGACCTAACCCTCTCCTCTTTATTAAGAGCTAGCTTAGCACACTCACTAAACATTAATGCACAACCTCTTACTGCTACCACAACTACAACCACCATGAAACAATATAATCCCTGTCAGAATCTGTCCATCACTCCTTCTGTTTACTAGGTATAGACCTAAAATTAACTAGGGTTAAGTCAGAGCACAACCCAGTCAAAGATATGTACCTTAAGCCTAATAAGATAGGAAAAGAACTACCTCAAAGGAGTTACAAGACCAACCCAAGATGTACTAGCAGGATATGAAGGAGTACAAGGGTGATTGAATTTAGACTGATTAGGGATTGAAAAAGGCATACTACTGGGGGAATTCTCCTGATATATATTGTTTAACTCCTTGCCGTAATCTAAGGATATCATATGCACTCTGTATTAGGATGGCTTCTAGAAGGAGGAGAAGCAAGAGAAAAGAAAATGTCCATGTGATGTATATTAGTCAGGGCTCTCCAAAGAAACAGAACCAATATGGGGAGATTTATTATAGAAATTGGTTCATGTAACTATGGAGGCCAAGAAGTCCCATAATCTGCCATCTGCAAGCTGGGGGATGAGGAAAACCAGTGGTATTATTCAGTCCAAGTCCACAGGCCCAAGAACCAGGAGCACCAATATCCAAGAGCAGGAGAAGATGAATGTCCCAACTTAAACAGAAGTAAATTTACCTTTCTTCCACCTTTGTGTCCTGTTCAGGCCTTCAGCTGATTGGATGACGCCTGCCCACACTGGTGAGAATAGATCTTCTTTACTGAGGCTACTAATTCAAATGTTAATCTCTTCCAGACATACTCTCACAGGCACACCCAGAAGAAATGTTCGATCAGCTTTTGGGGCATCATTTAGCACAGTCAGGTTGATGCATAAAATTAACCTTCACATGAAGTAAGGTAGAAATGCCAGAATTATCAAGGCAAGCAGTGAAAGAGGGATCTAAAGATATATAGAAGCTGTCTTTTCTTTAGATTCACTGAAGATTCACTATGTCAGGTCTGAAAACCCAGAAAATAATTATGCTCTACAAGAAGGAAGGTAGAATATGCCATTCACCAAGGTCAAAAGGAATATATTATAAGGAGGACATCACTAACAAGCTCAGTTTTGACGGTATTCAGTAAGCCAGGGCCAATGTAAGGAGAGGTTGTTACAGAAGTACATTCCTAGATAGCAATAGGAATGATAGGATCTTGAAACAATAGAAAATACATAGTGGTGCTTCAGAAACAGGGGGACACAATTATCATAAAAAAATACACGATTGGAGTGGCAGCCAAATAGCCTGAACCACAGAGAACTATGCAGATGTTTATTAAAACATGGCATTCATAGGGACAAAATATATGGAAAACCAACAGGCATATGACTCATCTTGTACCATTAGAAGCAATTAAGCATGGATGATAAGAGATCGAGAATAGTTGCTACAGTAACATCCTTTGTTCAGTTTCTAGGCCTGAGCCATTTTAGGATCCAGAACCTAATATTTGCAAAAAAGAACCAATGCCCAGAAGCAAGGACCATACAACTCAATGGTAAGTATACATGTTAATAGTACCACCAATCTTATCCTAAAATATCCCATAGCCAATTATTCAGGTTACTGTACATCAAGGAAAGGGAAGTGGAAACTACCTGGGTTTAGAAGTCTTTGAGTAAAAACAATGTCTCCAGGGGAGAGATAAGTCTCCAGTGTCTCAGAAATAAATTCTCTAGCTTCCTGGGCATGTTTGCTATTTAATTATAAAGCCTGGAAGATATAGAAACATGAAAATATTCATGGAGCAGCATATATGTAGCTATGAATTTGGTAAATGTATTGTTTTATATTTCTTTCTTTTATAAAAGAGAATCAGAAATTGTATTTCCCTAGAACAGACATTATGCATTTACTCTCCTTATCTCTATCATAATACAGTACAGATATAATACAGTCTGAATATTCCACAGAACATCACAAATATCCATTATAGTGAGATTTTGCTCATCAGGCCAATGAGTAAGAAGGATTTAGTATACTGGCGATCACAATAGGATACACAAACTGTAGAATGTGGGAAATGACTCCTATTAAAATTCATGGGTCTGACACATCAGCAAAATTTTAGTGGTTGAGGACATGTCAGAATATCTCATTTAAAGTAAAATAGAAAATACTACATCTTGTAGTATATCCTTCATGCCATGATGAAAGAAGCACAACCCCTCTTGTCCCTCTTTGGATTCCACAGCCAGTATATTATACACCAGGGAATACTGCATCTACCCTTATACTGGATGACATGAAAGTCTGCCAGCTTTGAATGGGCCACAGAACAGGAATGGGTTAGATAGCATTTCCAGGCTATTTAGGTTACAAGACCAGCAGACCCTAAGCCATCAGAGTTATCAGTAATGGGAAAAAGCATTTTATGGAGTTTATAGTAAGCCCCAATAGGAAAATCAAAATGTTAACTCCTGGGATAAGGAGCAAAGCCATTCCATCTTCAATGCAGAATTTTATTCTTTGTTGGAAGACAAGCCCTGAAATGTTACTGTGCCCTTTTAGAGACAAGGCATGTGACCATGTTCGTGGAATTGTATATCATGTGGAGGATTCTGTCAGATCCCCTAAGTTATACGGCTGGGCAGGCCCAGCAAAAATGCATTGTTAAGATGGAAGTGGTGCATATACCAATGACCTTGAATAGGACAGAGGATACAAACCAGTTGCGTGAGCATATAGCCCAGACACCCAAGTCTTTCAACCTTGAGACAACTGTTGAGTTTGCACTACCAGTTGACTTCTTCATCTGTCCAACCCCACTTCCTTCTTATTCCCTCCGTGAATTTTGATCACAAAGACACTCTTTAATAAACATCCTGTAAACTAAACTCAGTCTCAGAATTGGCTTCCGAGAAAACACAACATGCTACAATGGTATAATAGTGAGAGCATACCAATTAGAGTACACTTAGAGTCATATAGACTTAAGTTTTTAATCTGCTAACTCCACAACCACGGACAAATTACCTAACCTTTGCAGACCCTGGTTTCCACATACATCCTTTTCATTTATTTATTTATTTATTTTTACACAGAGCAAAAGCTCTATTCTATGCATTGTAGTGTAAGAGGAATTGTCTAAATTCTCAAATTTCAGATTAAATCTCAAACACTCCACTAATGTTCAAATATATAAAAATACCATCTTGTTTAAATGTGCTCAGACATATACAATTAGGTGAAGTCTTAATTCCTTCCATTCTTTTGGAGATACCAGTGTTACAATATTTTTAAAGCATTCAGATAAAGTGGCTATGCCTTGAGCCTTCCTCTACCATGGTTGTGTGGTGTAATCCCAGTGCAGAAGAAACGTATCTTTATCTTGCCAGTAAATTGATTTACAAATAAACTAAAATAGAAAAAGTAAAACAATGAGTGAAAGTATTTACAATTCAAATACTGTCACCCAAATGCACATCAAAACAAGTGACTTTTAGATAGTGTTAATGAACAAAGACTAATTCAGTTACACAAGTTGAAAAACGGGAATATTCATACATCAAATTAATGTTACATTTTATATTCAGGTTTAGACAAGTGCAATCTCCTAAAGTATTCCTCAAAAACTAAACAGGGATAGAGTTGTATTACTCAGTCATGAAAGGGAGCGTTCCTCCCAGTCAATGGCACATGCATTCCTTGGGAGGTACTCTCCTTATCAGCTTTTTAGCATGGGAGCAGTGGTGATCAGATTTAAAGTGATCTGATGAAGGTAGAAATATTGATTAACTTTATTCTTTTTTTAAGCTTACAATTAAAATAATAATAATAATCATAAGCCCCAAGTATATAACCTCCAAAACAATAAGGGGAAAAAAATTACCATCAAAAAAATGCAATGGAAGATGGTTAAAAGAAGCAGAGAAAAAATCAGAATAAAAATAAAGCAGAAAATAGGACAAATCACTCAAATAATTAAGTAATTACAATAAATGTAAAATAATCCAAGTAGCCTGAAAGACAAATATTCTAATATCAATGTTTTAAAACTATAGCCATGATTTTATAAGAAATTAACTTAAATATAAAAAAAAACAGACATCACGTTGAAAATAAGATTAGAAAAAATGCATGAAGACAGAAACAATTTTAAAATATATTGATAGAAATATCACATAAAGTAGGCTTTAAGGGAAAATAAAGACAGTATAGTGAAAATACTTAAATTCACCAGGATGATATAAAACTCCAAAACTTGGGTGAACATATTAATCTATCCTCAAACACTCATATATAAGATGGAATTACACACGTAGATGGATGAATCCAGTATGATAAAATCCCTTCAACAAACTTATTTTACTAATTGATGCATGTTGTGGACAAAGTAATTAACAAGGTTTTGAAAGGTTTGTTAAACTTAATTGACAAATTGGTGTGAAAAGCAGATATGTATTACCCAGATCTAGCATAGAATCCATATCCTACTCAAGCACACAATAAACATTTATGAGAAAGTAAAACAATATTGAGGTCATAAAATCTTTTGAAAAATTATTCATATAGATTATGTTCTGTTATTCTACTATAATTCTTTATAAAAGGAAATAACAAAAAGATAATGAAATTGTAAACAGTCTGAAAAAGGATTGGGTTAACTTTTGGCCAGTCTCTTAATAGTACTAAATTTATTGCCAGGGACTCCTAGAGGTCTACTACTGACTCTTGGCCAAGACAGGGATAAAACATACCTGCTAATGATTTGAAATGTATTGTATAAAATCCGAATCTCCACTGGAATTACTCTGTACTAGCTTGCTTATACTGTTTGCTAAAAATATACACACCGATTGTTTGCACTTGATTTAACCGGTTACCTAGCCTGATTTTTTGACGAGTGGGATACAGAAGACTTCATCAGTGAAGTTGTGCCTGTGCTTCCTGTGACCACAATGTCTTTGTATGTATCTTGTTGGTTAGCAAACTGAAGATGCAGCATTCTGTGCAACTGAGAAAGGTCCCCAGAGCTGCGCCTGGAAATTGTTGGCCCTCTCTCTGTTTACCTGTGCTTTCTTTCTCCTGCTGCACCATTACCTTTATTAAAAGTCTTATGTGCATACTCTGTGGAGCTTTGCAAGTCCTTTCAATTATTCCCCTCTGTAATTGCAGCAGTTGGTTCTGCGAGCACATTGATGTGAGGAAAGCTGTTAGGAATCTACTAACTCAGCTCTCACAAATGAGACTGAAAAAAAGGGAAAGTGATTGGGATTATTCAGGAAAAAAAGATAATGATAACAATCATAAGGGATCAAGAAAACCTCTGGAAAATTAGACTGAGTGAAAATGTTCTGATGGCTAATTAAAAATATCTTGAAAATGAGTCTATAGAAGTGTAGCAACTAACATTATAATGGATCACTATAAGTAAATAGATGGTCTGGTTACTCCATCAAACACTCAAACTATACAAGGACCATATCAGATTCTTTCATTTTTTTGTTTTAATTTTGGTTTAATGAATATTAAAAATCTGATTATAACCCAAGGAGAAATTTACAGTCCCTCTGAAAACAGTAATGATTAAAAAGGTGTGAGGTAAAGAAGATTATGATTTGAAGAAACAGGATGGTCATGGTTTCTCGTGCAAACTCCAGTAGGGAAATCAAAGCTGTTTGCACTGGTGTGGGTAAAATGGCCAGGGGGAGTGAAGACACCTTTGTTAGAATTGCTGGGCACTGGTGCACAATGTATTGTCATAATTTAAATGTACTGATTAAAACTTAAAGGGCAACATAACTAAATTAGAGAGATACGGTTATGCAACTGTAGAAGACTTATATGTGAAGAATGCCTCAAAATAAAAATGATTAAGAAAAGTTATGAATAGTTATTGCTTCAGCCTACCAGTGTACATTACTAAGATGATTTTATGCAAGAATGAGGGACTCCCTTTATTCAAACCATTGAGAAAAAAACTTCGTACACACCTATTCTTCATCCTATTTAAAATAGGCATGTAATAATAGAACATTTAGAATTAAATATTTATTAGAATTAATTTAAAATAATGTGGAATACATGAGGGGCATCAAAAAATTCTAGGTTTAATTAAGAATATGTTAAACACAGATATATTAGTACCCACAAATTCTTTCTTTACCAGTACAATATGGCCTGTGAGAGAAAAACTAATGGATACTGGAGATTGATTGAGGAATACAGAGGTCTATGAAGAGCCCCATTACATACAGTGTTAACTCTTCAAATACTGCAACAAGGTACAGGAGATTGGTACTCTGTGATCAATTTGGCTAATGCTTTCTTTCTAAGTTTCTATTTTTGGAGAAAATGAAAGACAATTTGCATCCATGGGTAACCACCTCCTATAAATATTTACTTTGCTCCCATGGGGATATTTAAATTCTTATTGTCATAACTTAAAGAAAAACTTAGATGTGGTTTAATTAAAAATATGTTTTTAAACAAAATTATATTGATGATATAATGTTGATATGTCAATTAGAAAACTAAACTAAAAATAAGATTCAAATCCTGGTTAATCTAATGACCACCAAAGAGTATCTGATAACCTGACTGAAGTACAAGGCCCAGCACAAACCATTAAATTCTTATTTCTGCCAGTGCCAGTAGCAACCTTCTTCAAATATCCAAAAATAAGTTATTGTCTCCTTCAATTTCAAAGTCACAGCAAGATGTACATAGTTTAATTGTGTCATTTAGTTTCTGGAGAAATCCTATGCCGCATCTGGGAATTTTATTACCCTATTCTTTCAAATAGTTACCAGAAGAAAAACTGAATTTGAAAGGGGACTTCATTGGTAAAACGAAGCTGAAAGCTAAAACACAGATACTTATTGTTTTGGACTTTAAAATCATTGATTATTATTAATATTTTAAAATTAAAATATAAAAACATAAAGAGTGCATTTATAGTTTTACTGAAAAAATAAAAAGATAATGTTAACATCTTACCACACATCTTCAGAAATAAAACATTGCTCAGTAAATGCCTCTCTGATCCCATACTCTCCCTTTTTCCCCCAAAATTGCCATTACTATAAATTTTTATTTATTATTTTCTTATTTTTTAATGGCTTTATTGTTTTATCACACATGTATGGATATATCTGAGAACATACACAAGTTTTTTGCATGTTTTTGACATTTGTATAATTGGCATTAATGTGTGACTTTATTTCATCATTCAAAAATTTTTTGTGAGGTTCATCTATGTTGATGCATAAAATTGATTACATTTTATTCTTTAACTTAGTGCCTGAATTATTTTATTATTTTTAAAAAGATGTTAAAATCTCAGCCCTCTAAATTAATACATTAGAAGTTTTCAAATATTGCACTATAGGCCTACATCTGTATAAACATGCTATATATTCCTGAAGGTGTGGTGAATTTTA
>NW_007737041.1:9582-10802 GCF_000696425.1 Galeopterus variegatus
TGGGATCCGAACCCTCGGCGGGAGTGCCGCCGTGCTTCCCAAGCAGCGCACTATAGCAGTGCGCCACCGGGCCGGCCCCGGTAGACCATATATTTAAGAGCAACATAATAGACCAAAATTTTGAGTAAAGATTGTATATAGGAAAACCTAAGATAATCTACAAACCATTAGAACTAATAACAATGCTCAGCAAATTTGTTGTATACAAGATCAGCAATCAGCCATAACTTAAAAATATAGTAGTAAGGAAGAGCCCATTCACAATATTGACAGAAACTAAAATATGTAGGAGGAAACAACTGGCAGACCTGTGCAAGTTCTTTATGAAATAAAGGATTATAAAAAAAAAAAAATTTTAAAAATCAATAAAAAAGAAATAAAGGATTATGAAGTTTTTAAATACGTAAAAGATTCCTGAATAAATACAAGTATATACTACATTCTTAAATGGAAGACTTGCTATCATAAAGAAGTCAATTCTTCCCGAATTTATTTATTAGTGCAATGCAATTCCAATGAAAATCCCAAAAGAATTTCTTGTGGATCTTGGACAAACTTATCCTAAAGTACATGAGAATGATACAAAAATACCTAAGATAATTATGAGGGAAAAAAAACATAAGCAAGAATGAGGAAAGATTCCATCTTGCCAGATATGAAAAATTAAGTGTAGTTCAGGATCAGAAATAGAGAACAATACAGTGAAATTTGGTGAAGAGCAGCTCAAGGTTTTGTTGTTGCGGCTGTTTTTGTTTTTACTTTTATAATCAGAAAAGAAAGGAAAAGTAGTCTTAAAACTCTTGGTATTATGGTTTGGATGAATTTATAAGTGAAGCAAGACTTTACAGTAAAAAAATATTTAAAGTAGATCTTGTTATTGTGGCTGTCAATGTGTTTTTCTATCAAACTACCTGATCCCTTACTTTCTTATATGCTACTTGTTTGTGCAGGCCAACAAAGTTCTAGCTGTGAGAGAATACTGATTTCTGTTATACTGTGTGATTCCATTTCTTTACTTTTTTTTTCTTACCACTGATCTAAATATACCAGTATTTCTTACAACATAGCCGAGAAAAGTCTGCCTTAGATATTCTTAGAATTTATGTTTTTTGGGGTTTTTTTTGTTTTTTTTTGTTTGTTTGTTTTTTGGTTTTGGGGGTTTTTTTTTGTCCTTTTTGAGACTGGCCGCACTGCGCTCAGCCAGTGAGCGCTGTGAGCGC
>NW_007737041.1:11502-17760 GCF_000696425.1 Galeopterus variegatus
AACCTCCTGGCAGCAAATAAATTGTATGGTGGATTTTCTTTTTATTTTGAGGAAAGATTTTAAAATTTTTAAAATTTTAAAATTTTTGAATCTACAAATCAACACTTACGGAAAAGCAGAAGGCGTTATAGGGCTCCAAGCAGAGTTTGTGAAAGAAGAATAAGAAAAATTTGTTCCATTTTCACACTCAGAAATGTGCCTTACTATTACACCCAATAAAAAGGAAAGAAAATCAGTTTGCTCTGGTGGCACATAATGTTTTAATCTGCCATATAAAAAATAACTTTTCAGTGCTGAGTCAATGTGAGTGCAGTCCACCCTCTTCTTGTGCTTTGGGGTATTTTCCAGATATATCATAAGTAAAAACTTATTAGTGAAGAAAATGTTTCTACATATGAACCCCAATTTTTTTTTTTTGAAATTAGAGAATAGTCTAAAGATGAATGCATTTCAGCTGCTTGAGATCATCTTGACACATTTTTTGTTGTCTTTGCTGCTGTTTTCAGAAATGCAACCATATTCTTGCTTCCTGGAAGTCACTTTAATAATGTTTTTTTTTTTTTTACTTTAAGGCATTCTGATCTTCAAGGCACTTTCAGTACATATTCCTTATTATCATAAATGGTCAATAGCTATTTCTTTGGTCAGTTAATTTAAGGTTAAGAGGCATATTATCAGATATTCCAATGCCTATGCAGCAGCTATAAATAAAAATATGGAGCAAAATATGATACAGACATAAACATAAGCAGCCGAAAATAAAAGGCTTTACCATTTTTATTTCACTGTATTTAAGGTCTACATTATAGATTGAGAAAATAAAATCTGAAGAGAGTGTTTACAAAATTTGTTATGCTAGCATTTATCCAGAAACTTATTAGAAGCACATTTAATTATAAAAACTGCAAAATAATTTATATGCAAGGATTGCATAAATTCATTATTCAGCTAATATTTGAGAATCTATGATACTGTCATTTTGTTGTATTGTACCATGTTAAAAAATACAAAGGATTTGATTTCTGGAATTGGGGTCTAGGTAATTTTTAAAAATAATTATTTTCATTAAAGAAAATGGAGGGAGAGAATAAATTTTTACAAAAGGTGGCATGGTGCAAGTAAATAATTTAGTAAGGGTCTGAATTGTTTAAGAAGCATTATGGAGAATTACATTTTAAGCTGTTTTGTGGTAGGGGTAAGTTAGCCAAGTAAGCCAAGTAAGGGTAAGTTAGCCAAAAAGCTCAAAATATAAAAATGGTATGGAGAAACATACCCCACCCCCACCCCCAGCCAAAAAAGTCTTGAGTAAGAACAATATTGGGAAAATTGAAACACAGGTTAAAGAGGTCGACAAAGAAAATAACTCAAAATGAGTTCAGGCACAAACACACATACAGAAAAACAGAAAAAGCTATAGAATGGTTAAGTTAGTTATAAGAAAGTTATGTGTGTGTGTGTTGAGAGATGATTATGAAGAGTTCTGAAAAGGTTGTTATTGTGGTTTAATTCAGATTATGTATGGAGAGGGAAGGGTGATTGGGGGATGTGAAGAGGGAGAAGAGGGGCCGCAATATTTGAACATCTGAAATGTGTTACTATAAGACAATAAAGAGAAGGGCGTCTCTGGCTACTGGCATGCCAAATGCTTTCCATGAAAGAAGATACCAATGCTGATCATTCCAAAGAAAATACAGGTATGGGCTTAGGAGTTCATCTGGCTATAACCTCTAATCTATGTCATTTAAGGAAGGTTGAGCAAATTTTTTTTTAATTCCATTTATAGGGATGTGTTCCTTGACAGATTAGTCTGGCAGTGTCTTAAAAGACGGATTTGAGTGGACAGAAACTTCATTTAAGGGAAACATTATGCAATAATTCAGTTATCAGGCATCCTTATATGTAGCTGGACAATAGCAAAGTTCAAGTAAACTCGGATATCGCAATGTCTTACCTACAGTATCATTATGCAGTAATCCAGTCGATCAACTCAAACTCCCAATAAGTATTGAAGAATAATATTTAGAAGCAGTCTGCCAATACTATAAACTGGTGACCAGTTAAGACCATTCATACATCCAGTTTTTGTCTAGTTAGCATTTTCCTACCTTCCGTTTTTATTCCTCATTGTAATTACTCAAGGTCTGTCTCGTGTTGGGATCATTCAGTCCTGCCGGCAATTATTGGGTTCAATTATTTTGCTTTCTGTAGTTGAAATTACCTTTTGTAGTAATGATGCTTTTCTGCAATGTGAAAAAACCCAGATACAGCAATGATGAAAGTCATTTAAATACCTGAATGAACAAGTTTATCCAAGGGCTATCAATTTTTCTTCTTGAAGTTCCCTGAAACATTTCTTTATGCATCACCTTTTGTTAACAACTTTATCATGTTTCTAATTAATGTGTCTCCTTCTAGGCCATCAAGTGTGCTAAGGAAGAATAAAGAATTCTGCATCTTTCTCTTTGCTAGAGGCCAAGAAGAAATGCTCAAAGTAGCCACCATATCCCGTGTGTTTCTGGTGCTTGGCATTGTATTCTCCACCATCTGCAGAGGTTCCTTCTTAGCACCCAACTCAATGCCTGGCATACAGCAGGCCCTCAACAGTACTGTTTTTTTTTTTTTTTTTTTAATTAGCTTCTTTGATTCATGAATCTCCTTGAACACTAAAAGTCCTCTCTAGAAACTAATCCCTTTCTCCTTCATGCCTTGGGTCCTTTTATTAACCACGTTTCTAGCTCCTGTAAACTTGATGAATTAAAAACTGCCCTGTATGCATATGCGGGAAACTCCTTTTTCTAGTCATCCTAATAATATGCCTGAGCCACCTTCCTGGGCCTTCTGCCTCCTTAGTCACCCAGTCCTCCTCTTGAGGGAATGCTTTTCAAATGCTAACTAAACAATCCAGAGTCTACACCTTTAACCACCTCCCTTTACAGGCTCTCGTGCTCAGGGCCACTATCCACCTGCCTTAATCTTCCCAAGGCCAGGTTCCAGACAACTAGGGACAGCCCTTATGCCCCAGAGCCCACTGAAATTAATTAACTAGCCAATTCCAAACCTGCTTACACTGCCTTGACCATTCTTTCCCTCAAAACCACAATAAAGGCTCTTGCCCACAGTTTTCCCCTCTCCTTCTGCATAGTGACTAACCCAGATGCTTCCACCATGTGGCCACCCCATGGCTGGAAATTCCCGTCCTCTTGTTAGCTGTTAGTAATAAACTGTCTTTTCAGTGGCAATCATCTCATGATCTGTTAGCCTTACTATAACTCAATTTTCTGTTAATATACTACATTTTACAACGTCCTTTTACTTTCTTTTCTACTTTATGTCTCCTCAGAATTATTTAAGCCCTCCCAAAGTACTGCATGTTTCTGATGCACCTTGGCTCTTGACCAAGTTTCCTAATTTGTCCTGGATCTGACATATTGGTGATTTGGCCCACCCAATACTGATGTCCTCACCATCAGATTCCATATCCAACTGCCTATTGAATATTCTCGTGTGTGGTCTGAAAGAAACTCAGTCAATATGTCCATGGATGAACTCAGAAGATTTTTAGTTTGATGTAGCCCCAATTTTCGATTTTTGCTTCTGTTGCTGTGCTTTTGGTGTCATATCCAAGAATTCATTCCCAAGATGAATATCATGAAGATTTCCCCGTAAGTTTTCTTGTGGGCCTTTTGGCCCCAATTTTCGATTTTTGCTTCTGTTGCTGTGCTTTTGGTGTCATATCCAAGAATTCATTGCCAAGATGAATATCATGAAGATTTCCCCGTAAGTTTTCTTGTGGGCTTTTTATAGTTTCATGTCTTACATTTAAATCTTACTCCATTTTGAGTTGCTTTTTGTGTGTAGTGTAAGGTAATGGCGTACTTGTATTCTTTTGTATGTAGATGTGAAATTTTTTAACGCCATTTGTTGAAGAGACTATCCTTTCCCCATTGTGTATTCTTGGCACCCTTATTAAAGATCAGTTGACCATATATGTATGTGTGGGTTTAATTTTGTGCTTTTTCTCCTGTTCCATTGGTTTATATGTTAAGGATGGTTCAACATATACAAATCAATATGAATAAAAATCACATATCTCAATAGAAGCAGAAAAAGCATTAGACAAAATTCAACACTATTTTGTGAAAAAACTTCTCAACATACTAGGTATAGAAAGAATTTATCTTAACATAATAAAGGCCACATGTGGAAAGCCTACAGCTAACATCATACTCAAATGTGGAAATCTTTCATCTTTTCTTCTAAGAACAGGAATAAGACAAGAATAGCAACTCTTGCCACTTCTATTCAACATAGTACTGAAAGTCCCAGCCAGAGAAATTAGGCAAGAAAAAGAAATTAAAAGCATCCAAATAAGAAATGAAGAAATAAAATTATCTTAGTAGTGTTTTCATACATTAACAATAAACTATCTGAAAAGGAAACTAAGAAAACAATTCCATTTACAATAGCACCAAAAAGAATACAACTACTTAGGAATAAAATTAACCAAAGAGGCTAAAGGCTTGAATGATGAAAACTATGAAACATTGATGAAAGAAAAATTGTAAAGACACAAACAAATGGAAAGACAACCATGTTTATGGATTGGAAGATTTAATGCTGTTAAAATGTTCATATTACTCAAAATGGTCAACAGATTTAAGGTGAAATCACTATGGTCATTTTTAAAGAAATAGAAAAAAATATTTAAAATTTATATAAAAATCACAAAAAAACTTGAATAGCTAAAGCAATCTTGAGCAGGAAGAACAAAGCTACAGGCATCACACTTACTGATTTCAAAACATATTACAAAGCTACAATAATTAAAATAATGTGGTAAATTCCCTCTTTAAAAATCTTTTAAATGTGGCAAAATATACATAACATAAAATTTACCATTTAACCATTTTTTAAGTGCACAGTTTAGTGGCATTAAGTGCATGCATATTATTTTGCTACCACCACTAGCTTTCATGACAGAACTCTTCTTATCTTGCAAAACTCTGTACTTTTAAACAGTTCATTATTTCTTCCTTCTCCCAACCCTTGGTAACAACAATTAATTGTCTCTATGAATTTGACTATTCTAGGTACCTCATATAAGTGTAATTATAAAGTTTGTCTTTTTGCTTAGTAAAATGTCCTCAAGATTCATTCATGTTGTAGCATGAGTAAGAAGTTCATTCCTCTTATAAGGCTAAATAATATACCATAGTGTGTGTACATGTCATTTTGTTTATACTATTCATCTGTTGATATATACTTATGTTGTTTACATCTTCTGTCTATTGTAAATAATGCTGCTATGACCATGTATGTGCTTGCTTATGAGACATATATTATTAGATTTGAAGCAATACTTTAGAGAAATGACACAACCAGGTTTATTTTATTTTATTTATTTCAATCACTCTGGCTACTGCATGGAGAATACATTGGAAGAGCATAAGAGGATAAGAATAGAAGAGAAAGAGTGGTTCAGTCTCAAGATGGCAGTGGGACAGAATTTGGACATGTTGTCCCTGCCAAAAGTCATGTGGAAATCTAATCCCCAATGTGGGAGTGTTAGGAGATATTTGAGTCATGGGTGCAGATCCTTCATGAATAAATTAATGCTCTCCTGGGGAGGGGTGGTAGTGAGTGACTTCTCTATTAGTTCCTGCAAGATCTGGTTGTTTAAAAGACCCTGGAGGTTGCCGAGAAGTAAGCACAGAAGACCCATGTGGCACTAGAGACTCCTCCCCACTCCTTGGACCTGGTGGAGAGTGCCAGCCCCCACACTTCTGCTCAACCACTGAGAGTGAGCCCAGAAGACCCAGATGGCACCAGCGACCCCTCCCAACTCCTTGGACAGATTCTGGAAAGGACCCAAGATGGTTTAACATAAACCATAACTACCACCACACCTACCGTCAAGAAAAGACAATTCACCACCACAGTAGCAACCAGAGCCACTCCACAGCCAACCTCAGCTTAACAGAAGAAGCAAACTCTCTACCAAATGACCAAACATCAATGAAAAAATACTAGAACCACAAATAAACAAGAAGAAATGACACCACCAAAAGAATACAGTGGTGCTCCAATGTCACACTCCATGGAACAGGGAATCCTTGAAATGTCTGAAAAAGAATTCTGAGGAAAGATCCTAAGAAAACTTAAAGAAATAAAGGAAGACTCAGTTAGAGAACACAATGAAACAAGAAAAAATATCCAGATTTTGAAGGAGGAAATCTACAGAGATTAATACCTTAAAAA
>NW_007737041.1:18762-20701 GCF_000696425.1 Galeopterus variegatus
GTGTTGCTCCTGCACCTCGCTCAGCCAGTGAGCGGCTGGTCTGTATGTGGGATCCAAACCCGGTGCACTATAGCATTGCGCCACCGGGCCAGCCTGAAGATGGTCTTTTCAAAATAACACAGGCATACAAAAAAAAAAATGAGGAAAATCTAAGAGAGATAGCAGACAACCTCAAGCACTCCAACATCCAAACTGTGGGTATTCCAGAAAGGGAAGAGAAAGGAAAAGGTATTGAAAATCTCTTCAAGGAAATAGTAACAGAAAACTCACCACGTGTAGGATGAGATACATACTTTCATATCCAAGAAGCTCAAAGGTCCCCAAACAGATTTAATCCAAAAGGATCCTCCCCAAGATGTGTTATAGTTAAATTTGCAAAGCTCAAAGACAAAGAGAGAATTCTAAAGGCAACAAGAAAAAAGCATCAGGTCACTTACAGGGTTCCCCCATCAGACGAACAGCAGACTTCTCAACTGAAACCCTACAGGCCAAAAGAAAGTGGAATGACATATTCAAAATACTAAAACAAAAAAATCGCCAGCCAAGAATTCTTTACCCAGCAAGCCTTTCCTTCAGAAATGAAGGAGAAATAGTGTATTTCCCAGACAAACAAAAGTTGGGGGGAGTTCACCACCACCTGACCAGCCCTGCAAGAAATTCTCAAGGGAGTCATTCATCTAGAATCTGAAGAAAGGTAACCATTATCAAAAATACACAAGAAAAAGCAAAACCCACCATTAAAATAAAAATGCCAGCAAGACAGAAAAATAAGCTAAATCATCCCACCATAAATTTCTAACTAACGGGCCGGCCCGGTGGCACACTGCTACAGTGCGCCGCTTGGGAGTGCGACGGCACTCCCGCCGAGGGTTCAGATCCCACGTACAGACTGGCCGCACACTGGCTGAGCGAGGTGCGGGCTCAACACCGAGGGCTGCGATCCCGTTGCCAGTCCTGGTCCGGTACGGGCGCGACACTGAGGGTTGTGATCCGTTGCCAGTCACGAAAAAAAAGATAAAAAGGAAAAAAAAAAAAAAATTTCCAACTAACATTCAAGAAGAGAAATAAAAGGGGAAACAATGATCAAGATATCAAAACCATCTTAACAAGAAGCAATTAAATGACAGGAATTAAGCAACACTTGTCAATAACTACCCTGAATGTGAGTGGACTAAGCTTCCCAGTCAAAAGACACAGGCTGTCTGATTGTATTAAAAAGTTAGACCCAAGTATATGCTGTCTTCAAGAGAGCCACCTCACCTATAGAGACACACAGACTGAAAGCGAAGGGATGGAAAAAGATATACCATGCAAATGGAAACCAAAAATAAGTAGTAGTAGCTATTCTATATCAGACAAAATACACTTTAAACCAAAAAACATAAAAAGAGTCAAAGAAGGCCACTATATAATGCTAAAAGGATCTATCAAGCTGGAAGACATAACAATTATAAATATATATGCACTCAATACTGGAGCACCCAGATATATAAAGCAAACACTCTTAGACCTAAAGAAAGAAATAGGCCCTAGTACATTAATAGTGGGTGATCTGAACACTCCTCTCTCAGTATGGGACAGATCTTCCAGGCAACAAGTCAGCAAAGGGACACAGGATTTAATCTATACCTTAGACCAACTGGACCTGACAGATATATGCAGAACATTTCACCCAACAACTTCTCATCAGCTCATGGAACATTCTCCAGGATAGAACACATATTAGGTCACAAACCTAGTCTCAGCAAATTTAAAAAAATTGAAATCATTCCAAGTATCTTCTCAGGCCACAATGGACTAAAATTGGAAATTAATAATAAGAGAAATTCTGGAAACTATGTGAATACATGGAAACTAAACAATAGGCTCCTGAATGACCTATGGGTCCAAGAAGAAATTAAACAGGAAATCAAAAAATTTCTAGAAACTAATGAAAATA
>NW_007737041.1:20848-23973 GCF_000696425.1 Galeopterus variegatus
TCTTAGACCTAAAGAAAGAAATAGGCCCTAGTACATTAATAGTGGGTGATCTGAACACTCCTCTCTCAGTATGGGACAGATCTTCCAGGCAACAAGTCAGCAAAGGGACACAGGATTTAATCTATACCTTAGACCAAGTGGACCTGACAGATATATGCAGAACATTTCACCCAACAACTTCTCATCAGCTCATGGAACATTCTCCAGGATAGAACACATATTAGGTCACAAACCTAGTCTCAGCAAATTTAAAAAAATTGAAATCATTCCAAGTATCTTCTCAGGCCACAATGGACTAAAATTGGAAATTAATAATAAGAGAAATTCTGGAAACTATGTGAATACATGGAAACTAAACAATAGGCTCCTGAATGACCTATGGGTCCAAGAAGAAATTAAACAGGAAATCAAAAAATTTCTAGAAACTAATGAAAATACAGATACATCACACCAAAACCTGTGGGATAGTGCAAAAGCAGTACTAAGAGGCAAATTTATTGCAAACAATGCTTACATCAAAAGAAAAAAAAGACTTCAAATAAATGACCTCAGACAATGACTCAGAGAACTTGAAAAATGAAAACAATCCAAACCTAAAGGTAGTAGATGGAAAGAAATAAAGATCAGATCAGAACAAAATGAAATAGAGACCCAAAAAACAATAGAAAAGATCAAGCTGTACTTGCAGAGGGAGAGAACATTCTATGGGCTACAAAGTGGAGTGAAGGGGATGGGGAGAGGAGGAGAGTAGTTGGGGATAATTGGGTGGGGGACAAAGGGTACAAATGCAATTTGTGGTAATGGGTATACAGCCAGTATGAATCTGGCCCCCACATCATGAGCACGAGGGGTGACAATCAGGTTTGTATCTCATGAATATTCATAACCAATAGAAAAAAAAGACCCTGGCACCTCCTCTCTCTCTCTCTTGCTTCCTCTTGCCATGTGATCTGTTTGTACCTGCCAGCTGCCTGCTGCTTTCCGCCATGAGTAGAAGCAGCTTGAGGCCTGTGCCAGAAGAATCTGTCCCAGGATCAAGAGCCAAATAAACCTCTGTTCCTTATAAATTACCCAGTCTCAGGTATTCTGCTATAGCAATAGTTAAATGGACTACTACACAGTGGCTTTGCCTAAGCTGGCAGTGATGCAGTTGTGGAGAGCAATATATAGCATTTAGAGCACATGTATTAGTCCATTTCCGTTGCTTATAACGAAAGTACTTGAAACTGGTTAATTTGTAAGGAAATTATAAATTTGTTGCTTACCATTTCAGAGGCTGGGAAATCTGAAGTACAGGGAACACATCTGGTGATGTCCTTTTTGGTGGTGACAGTGACACAGGAGTGTCACATGGCAGAATGACAGACAGAGAGAGAAACTCTCACATGCTCTCCCTATAAAGCCCTCAGAATGATGCCCATGACCACCACCATTAAACAATCAACTTATTAATCCATTTACTAGGGCACTGGCCCTTACAATCTAATCACCTCTTCAAGGCCCCACCTTTCAATTACCATAATAGAATTTCCCACTCTCTTAATACCGACACAGTGAGGGTTAAGTTTCTAATGCATGGACTTTGGGGAACACAATCCACAGCATTATGCCCCTCTCCCCCGAAGTTCGTGTCCTTCTTACATGTAAATACACTCATTCCATCCCCAAAGTCTGAACTTGTTTCAAGTCAGAAGTTCGAAGTCTCAATGTCCCATCTCTGAAATCAGAAAGACTCATCAACTTCCAAGATACAATGGTGGGACAAACATAGGGTACACATTGCTATTCAAAAAGGGAGAAATAGGCCAAAAGAAATGGATAACAGGTCCTAAGTATGTCCAAAACCCAGAAGAGCAGGCATCAAACCTCAAACCTGGTGAATCATGTATCTTTACTCCATGTTTGACATCCTCTGCATGCTGGTGTGAGCTTGGGTCCCCAAGTCCTCAGGTGGCCCTACCCCTATGGCTTTCCAGGTCTCAGGTGATTCATCAGCTCTCACAGTCTGGCTCTACATTTCTGGGGTCCCCATGATGGTCCCACTCTCATGGCTCCACTAGGAATAGCACTGACACAGCTTCTCTGGGGCAGCTCCAACCCCACATGCTCAGCATTGTTCTAGTGAAGGCTGTCTGTGGTGACTTCATCCCTGCTACAAATCTCTTCCTGGGTCCCCAGGCTTTTCCATACATCACTTGAAATTGGGGTAAAGGCTGCCATGTATTCGCTGCTCTTGGCGTTCTGCTAGTCTGCAGACCTAATACCACGTGGATGCTGCCAAGGCTTCAGGCTTGCATCTTCCAAAACTGCATATCTGGCCAAACCTAGGGCCAATTTAGCCACAGCTGGAGTGACCAAAGTAGTCAGAGTGCAGGGACCAGCATCCTGAGGTGGCCTTGGGCAGTGAGTCCATGGAGAGCGCCTCAGGCTTGTTCCCAGAGACCATTCTGTCTCTCTAGCCCTCTGAGCCTGTGATGGGAGGGGCAACCTCAAATATCTCTGAAATGCCTTCAAGGTCTTTTTTCCCTTCTCTTGATAATTTCTTTCTTCTGTACTAATCTTCTTAGCAAATGGTTGCTGTGCTACATCCTTGCTTTTGTGTCCAGGCTGAAAGTTTTCCAATTTTTTGTTGTCTGCTTTCTTTGTGTTATGCCTTTTCTGCCAGAACTCAGGGAAGGCTTTTGCGAGTAGCCATGCAGCTTCCTGAATGCTCTGCTGCTTGGGAATTTCTTCCACCAAATACCCTGGGTCAGCACCTTTAGGCTCCACATTCTGTAAAACTTTTGGGCATGAACATAATGCAGCCAAGTTACTTTCAAGTTCACAGTAAGGATGATCTTTGCCTCAGTTTCCAATAAATCCCTTCTCATTTTCATCTGAGCTCTTAGAATGGACTTTACTGTCCATATTTCTATCATCATTGGGCTGACCACCATTTAATGAATCTCTAAGAAATTCCAAAGTTTCCCCTCACCTTTTTGATTTCTTCTGAGTCCTCCAAACTCCTCCAACCTTTGCCCAACACCCAGATCCAAAGCTGCTTCCCATTTTCAAGTATTTGCTATAAGCAACACACCATTCTCTGGGACCAATTTTCTGTATTAGTCCATTTCTGTTGTTTATAA
>NW_007737041.1:24395-25560 GCF_000696425.1 Galeopterus variegatus
CCTCAGTTTCCAATAAATCCCTTCTCATTTTCATCTGAGCTCTTAGAATGGACTTTACTGTTCATATTTCTATCATCATTGGGCTGACCACCATTTAATGAATCTCTAAGAAATTCCAAAGTTTCCCCTCACCTTTTTGACTTCTTCTGAGTCCTCCAAACTCCTCCAACCTTTGCCCAACACCCAGATCCAAAGCTGCTTCCCATTTTCAAGTATTTGCTATTAAGCAACACACCATTCTCTGGGACCAATTTTCTGTATTAGTCCATTTCTGTTGTTTATAACAAAAATAGCTGACAATGGGTAACTTTTAAGAGAACAAAACTTATTCCTTGCATTTTCTACATATGAGGATACTTCAAAAAGTTCATGGAAAGATTAAAATTATCTTTTAATTGTACTTTTCCATTGAGAGGCTGGGAAGTCCAACGTCCAGGGATCACATCTGGTGATGGCCTAGCTGGTGGTAACAGTGACATGGGATAGGGCAGAATGGTGGAGCAGAGAGAGAAAGACTCCCACATGCTCTCCTTTTAAAGCCCTCAGAATCCCGGCCATGAACACCATTAAACCATCAAGCTATTAATATATTTATTAGGGCATGGTCCTCACAATCTAATCACCTCTTCGAGGTTCTGCCTTTCAATTGCCATAATAGGATTTCCCACCTTTTAACACTGACACAGTGCTGGTTAAGTTTCTAATGCATGGACTTTGGGGGACACAATTCACAGCAATGGAGCATTTCAAATGTGTAGCTGATAGCTCTTGCTGATGGATTAGAAGTGGGGTGTGAGAGAAAAGGAAGAATCAAGGATGACTCCTAAGTTTTCAGCAAAATTTTAGTTCTGAGCATCCGAGTGACTGATACAACCTTTACAGAGCAGTGAGAGACTGTGAGAAGTATAATTTGTGGAGATGAATCCAGAGTTTTATATTGGACATGTCAGGTTTGAGGTACATGTTATCGCCCTATGTGGAGATGTGAAGTAGGCAATTGGATAAGTGAGTGCAAGCTCAGAAGGGAAGCTCAGGCTGGAGAAATAAAGCTGGGAGTCATCAGCAAACTCATCATTTCTTAAAGAGATAAAACTGAGTATCCTGAAGGAAATGAATGAAAATAAAAAATAAAGTGAACCTGAGTCCTGATCCCTAGGTTACTTCA
>NW_007737041.1:26039-28333 GCF_000696425.1 Galeopterus variegatus
CAGCAAACTCATCATTTCTTAAAGAGATAAAACTGAGTATCCTGAAGGAAATGAATGAAAATTAAAAAATAAAGTGAACCTGAGTCCTGATCCCTAGGTTACTTTGATATTTAGAGATGAGAAAAAAGAAGGTCTTGGAAAAGAGGATGACAAATGCCTAGTGAGGTAGAAGGAAACCCAGAAGACTGAAGTACTCAAGATGCAATGAAGAGAATTTTCCATGATAAAGGGAGTGAGCCAACATATTAGAAAGATACTGAATTGGGGAAGAGAATTGGGAATGATTAGCGGATATAGAAATATGGAGATCACTGAATCTCTTGATGAGAGTGATTTTGGGCTAGGTAAGACTAAGGAGGATGAACGAATTAAAGTGGGTTCAAGAAAAATGGAGGCTGAAGAAGTAAAGAACAATGATTTCAGGGAGTTTTCCTAGAAAGAGTACAATAGCTAGAGGGCTTATGGTCACAGGAGTTTTAGTTTGTTTGTTTATGAGATAAGCAAACAAACAGTGCACTTATGCCCAGGTGGGATTGATCTCATGGAGAGAAAAAATACTGATAATGAAAGAGAGAGAAAGTTTAATCATAGGAGCCATTTCTAGGAATGGAAAAGAGGAGTATTAAAAGTGGAGAAGATAACCTTAAATAGAAAGAGGAATACTTTATCCATTGCAACAGAAAAAAAAAAAGTACATATAGGTACAAATCAAAATTTATTGGTAGATTTTTTATGAGAAAATACATAAATTCTCCTTTAATTGCTTCCCTTTCCATTTGTACAGTAAAATAAGAAATTTCATCAACTGAGATTGGGCAGAGTAAGGGGTTGGAGAGCGCATTAATGAGGGAAATATAGTCAGGTTGTCAGGCATGCTGAGGGCCCCACTAGAAATTTGTCATCCAAAATCTGAAGTGGGACCACTCAGTACATTGTGTATCCTGCTGTATGTGCCACAGCATAACCGTTCCATTCAAGATACAGAGTAGAAACAAGGGAATGGGGAGCAGAAGAGGATTAAAAGACAATAAAAGTGTATTAGACTCAACAGGTTAATTTTCAAATGTTTTTCAGTTTCTTTAGTTCCTAGTCATAACTTCATCTTTTGATGACAATTAGTCAGATTGGTGAATGCTGAAGCAAAGAGGAAATAACGGTTGTCTTGTTTTCTTTTTGTAACTGTTATAACATGTCTGGTGCTTCTCATCAGATTATGCATCAGGATCTTTAATATAAGGGAAAAGGGTTAGTATTTTAAAGACAGACACCCTCCTGAAATAATGCAGTGTTTTTGTTTGGAGATATGAGAGACTATTGCTCCTGCACCTTTTCCCAACTATGCAGATAAAGTGCTTAAAGTGGAGGAATATCACTTTGCTGTCAGCAATAGAACCATATGTAGAACCATAAAGAAGATTGAAATTGGAATATGGTCAACATAGTTAATGTCTCTGTATCTCTGTCTCCATCCCTGTCTCTCCCTGTGTGTATGTATGTGTGTGTCTATATGTGTGTGTGTGTGTGTATACAGACATACATATATACATAAATATATACAAGTATGTATATATACAGACACACATTTTCTAACTAAGGTAAATTTTACATAATTGAATATAAAATTCATGGTCAGTAATGTCAAAAAAGAGTGAGCTTTGGAACTGCTTATTAAATGAAAAAATGGACATTTTGTAAGTATCTGATAACTATTTTTCACTATAGAGACAGCGTTTGTCTATTACTAAAGTAAACCCCTCAACCACAGTTTCCTGGGAATCTCCCTAAAGGAATTAAATTTGCAAACAAATGGTCTTCTCACACCGTGTTTTGCAATGATTGGTTGCACATGGCCAACTGTTTCTCAGTTTTGCTCTAGAGTTCCTTAAAAACCCTCGGTAGATACCATCTGGTCCTGGTGATTAATCTCATTTGCTTTGTCAATTTTGTGAAAACATCTGAGTATTGACCACTATTTGATCTTGTATATACAACCTGCTCATTTCCTGTAACAATCTGGATTTGAGAATCTCCCTGATACCTTCCTAATTAACATCTAAGGCGAAGAATTAATTCAGTCTATCAGAACTCACATTTTTATCCTTCAGTATATCATTTACCCCAAAGTCACCAAAAGATCCCAGTGATGACACTCCTGCTGGACTTCTGCATTGGCTAACACTGAAACACTTTTTATTGTTCTTTGATTCTCCCACAAAGTAGTCTTTGCCCAATTTACTTGTATTGTACATCAGTGAACTTCTCTTTTCTTCTTATTCTGTCCATCTTTACATCTC
>NW_007737041.1:29053-30380 GCF_000696425.1 Galeopterus variegatus
TATTTTTTGGATTCGCAATAAGTAATAAGGTGTATACCAATAGTTTCCAAGAAAGAATAATGTTGTACATATTGACTCTGAGAAAGACGCCATAACTATTTCTTTTTTTCTTTTTTTTTTTTTTTTTGCACGTGAACTTTTTTTTAATTCCCTTCCCATTTAGGTGTTGAATTGAATTTTTTTTAATTTTCTGAATTAAATTTTTATAGTAACTTTTACTTACGATATTAGAAATTATTAATATTAACAAAGATACTTTATTCCTTTTTATAGATGCCTGAAATTCCTGACATTGTCAATAGCTTTGCTTTGATGCACAGTCTGCATAAAGAATATGATAGGAACGATTTGGGCTTCCTTGTATAATATGTTAACGATGGCCAAAGAAGTAGAGAGAGAGAAGACCTCAGATTTTTTATGAAATTCCACCAATAAATGAAAATCTAGAAATATCAAATTCAAGGTGACTATATATCAATTAATTTAAAACATACAGGATTAATAACAATAAATTATATTTATCTTTTTCTCAAGAACTGAAAACACTTAACTTCATCACTTTAAATCTCACAGCAAGAGCTGTGATCTGGGAATGAGTAGGGAGAACAGGTGATCAGGTAATCTGGTCAGGGTGCCCCACCAGGAGTGCTATTTCCTGCTACTGTCTTCATTCTGTTTACAGAGAGACATGCCAATATTTCTGCATGACACCACAAAATATTTCAATGCAGCTGTAATCCACTAAAGCTCTTCACCTGTGCAAACTCCCAAAGTCATTTTACTTTCAGTCATAGCCAGTCAAACATTTATAAATATAGCAAATATAAAACTCTAGTAATTGAGCAATTTAAATTCAGTATTCGTCTATTTAGAAATTATTGCTTGCAGTGAGTCAACAACAAAATCTAATAAGTAAATGAAATTGGGAGACATTAATGAACACAAAGGAAGTATTAGCTATAGAGAAAATAGTAAAAGTAAGATTTGCCACAGCATTTGTTTCAGCCATACAAATAACTGCTTATCATACTCTCCCTAAGGAATCAATTAAAAATGAGTCTCAGGTGATGGAATGTATTTGCAGCAATGGAGACAGGCTCATTTTATTATTTCAACTATTTTTTGCATATATTCATTAATTAGCATAATCTTATTTTTAATATTATATACATTAAGTAAAATACAAAAAAATCAAATGCAGAAAAACACATACACATACAAATTACACACACATACACACAGACATCAACACCCATATATACATTGTGACTTTGTATAGCAGAACCACAGATGAATTTTCACCTTGGATATGTTGCTGACATGCTAT
>NW_007737041.1:31956-36698 GCF_000696425.1 Galeopterus variegatus
GATGTGAGGGCCAGATTCATACTGGGAACATACCCATTACCGGAAATTACTTTTGTACCCCGTGTCCCCCACCCAATTATCTCCCAACTGCCCTCCCCTCCCCCTTTTCCCCCCGCTCCACTTTGTAGCCCTAGGAATGTTACCTCCCTCTGTAAGACCAATGCACTACTGTGGTCTTTCTGTCCTTCTTTCTCTCTTATCTCCCACTTACGAGTGAGCACATGTGGTATTTATCCCACTGTGCCTTGCTTGTTTCACTCAACATAAGTTTCATCCATGTTGTTGCAAATGGGAGTATTTCATTCATTTTTATGGCAGAATAGTATTCCATAGTGTATATATACCACAGCTTCCTTATCCAGTCAACCATAGATGGGCATTTAGGTTGGTTCCATGTCTTGGCTATTGTAAACAGAGCTGCGATGAACATGGGAGTGCAGGTATCCCTTCGACATGATGATTTCCATTCTTCTGGGTATATGCCCAGAAGAGGGATTGCTGGATCTTATATATACTCAATAAACTTGTGAAGAGCAACTAAGTAAGGAAATAATGAGAATTATAAAAGGAACTTCCATTTCCAATGATAAATGCATATGTCTATCACCTGTCTCTCCCTGTATCCATCCCACCCAAGTGAAAGAAATAATTTTTTCAAAAGAATTAATATATGACAGCCCTGGAAAATAGGAAAGAATTCCTTTGGCTAATTAGAAATTTAGGGAAATTTTTAGGGGAAAAAAAACATGTTTTTAAAATGATGCTGGAATTCTTTAACTTTTCAAGCTAACTTATTGAATCTCCATTATTTTTTTTTAATTTTATTTATTTATTTATTTTAATTTATCAGTATAAAATACAGTTGATTTTCATGCCCCTTCACCAATCCCCTTCACCAATTCCTCCTTTTCCTCCCTCCCTCTCCCCCATCCCCCCCATCAACATCATATCTGTTCACTTGTCTTAGCAAGTTCAAGGAATTGTTTTCATTATTGTGTCTTCTCCAACTCTCCATTTGTTTGTACATTTATTTATTTATTTTTATTAGCTCCCCAAAATAAGTTAGAACATGTGCTATGATTGTTTTTTCTATTTCTGTGAAGAATGTCATTGGTATTTTGATGGGAAGCTAAAAGAGAAAGAAGGAAGGAAGAAAGACCACAGTAGTGCATTGGACTTGCAGAAGGAGAGAACACTCTTTGGGCTACAAAGTGGAGTGGGGGGAAAGGAGAAGGGGGAGGGAGCTTGGGATAATTGGGTGGGGGACACAGGGTACAAATACAATTTGTGGTAATGTGTATTCTGCCAGTATGAATCTGGCCTTTATGTTATGGACATGAGAGGTGACAATCAGCTTTGCAGCTCATGAATATTCATAACCAATAAAACATTTTAAAAAGCATTAATACAAATAATACAACTGTTGGTAAAGTTGAAATTTGAAAAACCAAATTGCTGATGACACTGTTGTATAGCTATATGGTTGGTGGTTCAATCCTTACCTCAAGACTACCTGTTTGATGAGAAAACTTAATCACTATTCGCTTAAATAAATGATCTTTTGGTTATCTGCTAGGTCAATTTCCAGTTAATAACTTCATTGTTTTTGAGAAAGAAATCTAACATGTTGTAGATACTCAGTTATTTTGTAAGTCTAAATGGAAATACAAGATAAATATAAATTGTAAAAGTGCCTACAGAAATACACAAATATATCTTCAAAAAAGCAAAGAGCAAAAAATATATATGAAACATGATCACAGTTACAATGCATATATAATTTTAATGTGTAGAAAAAGAAGAAAACATTATGTTTTAAGTGAAATTAAGAAAACTATAAGGTCTAGTTTTGGATTGAAACTGAAGGAAAATACAAAAACTTTCAATCTTTAATGTATAGGTTTTGCTTTACTTGCTCTTTTTTTCATACAATAAATTTGTATTTGGCAAGAGAGAGAGAGAGACAGAGAAATACTAGTTTCCTAATACATTTTTATCTTCTTCCCTGCAAGTAAAATTCAATTATCAACGATGTTGGTCTTAAACAACAAAATCTCTCCTGTTTCGCAATTTCTAACCCTCTGTAGTAGCTAGAAGTTGGCCTGTGGTTCAGTCTGGCCAGTAGAGCACATTCAGGAATTTGCTGTTAAGGGAACTGAGGTGCTGGCACAGCCCTGCCTACAATTCATCCTCCCTTGAATGAGGACATGATGTTTAGAGCAAAGAAACAAGCATGAAAAATGTCTATTCATCTCCTTTGCCCATTTTTAAATTGGGTTATTTGGTTTTTGCTGTATAATTGCTTGAATTCCTTGGATATTATGGGTATTAATCCCTTGTTAGATGCATAATTAGCAAAAATATTCTCAGTCTGTAGGTTGTCATTTCACTCTGTTGATTATTTCCTTTGCTGTGTAGAAGCTTTTTAGTTTGATACAGTCCTATTGTTTATTTTTTCTTTTGTTGCTTGTGTTTTGGGGCTCCTGTTCATAAATTCTATGCCCAGACTTAGTTTCTGAAGTGTTTGACCTATATTTTTCCTTAGTAATTTTACAGTTTCAGGTCTTATATTTAAGTCTTTAATCCATTTTGAGTTGATTTTAGTGTATGGTGAGAGATGATATCTAGTTTCATTTTCTGCATATGAATTTCCAATTTTTCCAGCACCACCTGTTGAAGAGGGAGTCTTTTCCCCATGTAGATTTTTGTTGCCTTTGTCAAATATCTGACAGCTGTAAATCTGAGGGGTGATTTCTGGGTTCTCAATTCTAATCTACTGGTCTGAATGTCTATTTTTATATCAGTACCATGCTGTTTTGTTTACAATAGCTTTGTAGTATGATTTCAAGTCAGGTAAGTATTATGCCTCTGGTTTTATTTGCTCTGGATTGCTTAGGCTATTTGGTGTCTTTTTTTGTTCCATATGAAAGGTAAGATTGTTTTTTCTATTTCTGTGAAGAATGTCATTGGTATTTTGATGGGAAGCTAAAAGAGAAAGAAGGAAGGAAGAAAGACCACAGTAGTGCATTGGACTTGCAGAAGGAGAGAACACTCTTTGGGCTACAAAGTGGAGTGGGGGGAAAGGAGAAGGGGGAGGGAGCTTGGGATAATTGGGTGGGGGACACAGGGTACAAATACAATTTGTGGTAATGTGTATTCTGCTAGTATGAATCTGGCCTTTACGTTATGGACATGAGAGGTGACAATCAGCTTTGCAGCTCATGAATATTCATAACCAATAAAACATTTTAAAAAGCATTAATACAAATAATACAACTGTTGGTAAAGTTGAAATTTGAAAAACCAAATTGCTGATGACACTGTTGTATAGCTATATGGTTGGTGGTTCAATCCTTACCTCANTGAGGTGCTGGCACAGCCCTGCCTACAATTCATCCTCCCTTGAATGAGGACATGATGTTTAAAGCAAAGAAACAAGCATGAAAAATGTCTATTCAGCTCCTTTGCCCATTTTTTAATTTGGTTATTTGGTTTTTGCTGTATAATTGCTTGAATTCCTTGGATATTATGGGTATTAATCCCTTGTTAGATGCATAATTAGGAAAAATATTCTCAGTCTGTAGGTTGTCATTTCACTCTGTTGATTATTTCCTTTGCTGTGTAGAAGCTTTTTAGTTTGATACAGTCCCATTGTTTATTTTTTCTTTTGTTGCTTGTGTTTTTGGGCTCCTGTTCATAAATTCTATGCCCAGACTTAGTTTCCGAAGTGTTTGACCTATATTTTTCCTTAGTAATTTTACAGTTTCAGGTCTTATATTTAAGTCTTTTATCCATTTTGAGTTGATTTTAGTGTATGGTGAGAGATGATATCTAGTTTCATTTTCTGCATATGAATTTCCAATTTTCCCAGCACCACCTGTTGAAGAGGGAGTCTTTTCCCCATGTAGATTTTTGTTGCCTTTGTCAAATATCCGATAGCTGTAAATCTGAGGGGTGATTTCTGGGTTCTCAATTCTAATCTACTGGTCTGAATGTCTATTTTTATACCAGTACCATGCTGTTTTGTTTACAATAGCTTTGTAGTACGATTTCAAGTCAGGTAAGTATTATGCCTCTGGTTTTATTTGCTCTGGATTGCTTAGGCTATTTGGTGTCTTTTTTTGTTCCATATGAAAGGTAAGATCGTTTTTTCTATTTCTGTGAAGAATGTCATTGGTATTTTGATGGGAAGCTAAAAGAGAAAGAATGAAGGAAAGAAAGACCACAGTAGTGCATTGGACTTGCAGAAGGAGAGAACACTCTTTGGGCTACAAANACACATATTTGATTTTGTTTCCCGAGGCACCATTTTATCATCTAATTCTCAGGGATTATTTACTTTGTCATCTGCCCTACTTTCCCAATCTAATGAATATGCTTCACACTGTTTCTGGAGCATTACATTTTTCATTATTACACTCTTCTTAGATTGAGATCTTTTTAGCCATATGAAATTTTTCTTTCTGCACTTAGTGTTTGCTTTAATAGTGCCGTTAATAGTAAATAAGACTCATTTCTTCCTCTGACTTTTTTTAGATTCAAAGTTTCTCTTTTGCCAAAGATTTTGTATTAGTCATCTGTATGTTTGCATTAGCAATCTTCAGGTTGCTTTGCTCATTTTTTCCCTCTTTCTTTCTTTCTTTCTTTCTTTATTATGAATATTCATGAGATACCAAGCTAAGTGTCACCTCTCATGCCCATGATGTGAGGGCCAGATTCATACTGGGAACATACCCATTACC
>NW_007737041.1:38506-39550 GCF_000696425.1 Galeopterus variegatus
TTGGGATAATTGGGTGGGGGACACAGGGTACAAATACAATTTGTGGTAATGTGTATTCTGCTAGTATGAATCTGGCCTTTACGTTATGGACATGAGAGGTGACAATCAGCTTTGCAGCTCATGAATATTCATAACCAATAAAACATTTTAAAAAGCATTAATACAAATAATACAACTGTTGGTAAAGTTGAAATTTGAAAAACCAAATTGCTGATGACACTGTTGTATAGCTATATGGTTGGTGGTTCAATCCTTACCTCAAGACTACCTGTTTGATGAGAAAACTTAATCACTATTCGCTTAAATAAATGATCTTTTGGTTATCTGCTAGGTCAATTTCCAGTTAATAACTTCATTGTTTTTGAGAAAGAAATCTAACATGTTGTAGATACTAAGTTTTTTTGTAAGTCTAAATGGAAATACAAGATAAATATAAATTGTAAAAGTGCTACAGAAATACACAAATATATCTAGGTATGAATGTATATTAGTATGAAATAATTTGAAATCAATTAGACCAAGCTTACAAAACAAGATGAACTGAATAATATAGATGTTAACTTACTATGAATATTTTATTATTCAAAATCTCAAAATTAACATTAATAATGAGATTTTTTCAGCTGTGACCTCATCCTTTCAAACCCATTCACCTGAAGTCATTTTCACAGCCCTCCATCATCGAATTAGTAAATTTATCTCAAATTTAAAAGAATGTCATCTTTTATCCAGTTAGCCCTGGAAGGAGATTCTGTGATACTGAGATTTTGGCCCTTCTGAATTGACAAATGTGCCTAAGTCAATTGGTACTGTTATAATGCAAAACACACCATGTTCATGTGACTTGGGGTCTGCTCTGTTTCTGACAAATGCCGGCACTATCGAATAATCTGTTGATTCTCTTAGATGTGTAATTTTATAGGTGGCTAATTTTTCACACTGTCTAATGAGATTTCGCTAGCAAATAAGTGCCTAAAACATATGGAGATAATGTTCATTAGATCAAAGGAAACTGTTATTTTTAGAACTGTCAGAGTTAAAATT
>NW_007737041.1:41218-43181 GCF_000696425.1 Galeopterus variegatus
GGCGCAACACCGAGGGTTGCGATCCCATTGCTGGTCAGTAAAAAAAAAAAAAAAAGACAAAAAAAAAGAAAAAAGAAAGAAACTCAATCTGGACATTTGCCAGGCACTTTAACAGCTTGTAACCAATCCTACCATTCCTAAAGATATATGGCAATTCTGATATGTGCCAATAGGCTAACCCAAAGGTGAGCTATAAACAACACTAGGCACTATAATCATAGGCGTAAGAGTATCTTACCCTTGGCGTATTCACTCCTATCACATCACACCTATTATCTATATAAATAAGACCATCTAGACGTAGCAGGGTCTAATGTGAGATAAATCCTAAGCATCCCTGGGATATAAACTCATTAGATGTAGACTTCAGCCTAATTCTTCAGGGCTGGATTTGAGTTTGCATCTCTTGTCTTTTCTCTTTACTTACTATGTGATCTTGGATAGATATTTTTACCTTTTTAGTCTTAGGCTCTTCATTTGTAAAAGAGAGATAAAAATGCAATATAATTGAGTGAGGTAGTGTACACAGGACACTTAGCATAGTGCCTTGCATTCTATCATCTCTCAAGAGGTGAAAGAAAAGAAATACTAATTATTTNTGGAAGGAGATTCTGTGATACTGAGATTTTGGCCCTTCTGAATTGACAAATGTGCCTAAGTGAATTGGTACTGTTACAATGCAAAACACACCATGTTCATGTGACGTGGGGTCTGCTCTGTTTCTGACAAATGCTGGCACTATCGAATAATCTTTTGATTCTCTTAGATGTGTAATTTTATAGGTGGCTAATTTTTCACACTGTCTAATGAGATTTCGCTAGCAAATAAGTGCCTAAAACATACGGAGATAATGTTCATTAGATCAAAGGAAACTGTTATTTTTAGAACTGTCAGAGTTAAAATTTTAAAGGGATAAAACTATTTTGTTTCCCAAAATTAGTTGCTTTTGTCTACTGTCAAACATGTATGTTACGGCTAAAGACAGAATTTGTGCTAACAGCTACAACTGTTTGACAATTCATTAAACGGAATCACATTTACACTTTTTTAGGAAACTAAAATCTTGCTTGTTTTATCCAGGCCACTTGAGTTTATTATCAGCAACATTTTATTAGGAAAATATAATGAACCTCTAAATTTCTATTATTCTTTGTATCTATAACATGTATTAGGCTCACAATTTTATTTTTAGAATACAATACATCTTTATATATTTACTCTGTCTCTCCAAATGGAGATTTGGCTCCCAAAATAGAGACTGTACATTAATTTTATTTTTAAGTAAGAACATGTAATTGCTATGCCATACCCCCAGAAAGAGAGTTCAATATATATTTGTGGTTAATGTTGATAATTATGGTCATGATAATGATAGTTGTGGTAAGAATAATATACCTGCATTTCAAAAGTATTTATGGATTGTACATACTTTTTGGTTGAGAAATTGTTTGAAGAAATATATTGTATGTCATCACAGACAGGGAAATCTCAGGTAAATATTGGCTCACGCCCAATCAAATAAATTATTACCATTTGCACACCTGCACAGAATCACTGACAGATAAGAAGTAGCCTAAGTGGGAAGAGTGGTGTTAGTATCTTAGCAATCATCACAGGAAATCTCTGATTGATAGAAAGACACAATTAAGGCAAGGGAAGCAACTTCCTTGAATGAAAGTAAAAACAACAAGATGTTTCTTTTTCTTTTTTTTTTTTTTTGCAAAGACCGGGATGTACACAGCAGTCAAATATGCAAGCTCTTCTGGCTTTGAATTACAAGGAATATGTCACAGCTTTCAGTACTGATGAGGATAAATATGGCAGGTCCTTTGAGAAACTCAATCTGCGGCCGGCCCAGTGGCGCACTGGAGAGTGCACCGCTTGGGAGCGCGGCGGGAGCGGCCGCCAAGGGTTCGGATCCCATGTGGAGACCGGTTCCCGCTCACTGGCTGAGCGCGGTGCG
>NW_007737041.1:44472-46282 GCF_000696425.1 Galeopterus variegatus
TACCTTAGCTATAGTCTCTGGAATCAAGAATGCAAAGATATTTGGTGATTATGTATTTATTTACAACAACTAATTATTTTCTTTTATCTATAGTGAACCAAATAAGCAGAATCCTATATTTTATATCGTGTAGGAATTCTTAAAGCTTAACAAAATAAGGCCTTTGAAGACTTAAATTGAGTTATTTCAGTAGAGCTGTTCTGCTTAAAACATAAATGTGGTTGTAAAATAAACAAAAATATTGGAATCAAGTATTTAGGTTTACCTGTTACATTCTATGGCAAATAAGAAAGTATATAAATAATGAATGGGAAAATTCACCTAACCTGGTTACATGTCAAATCAATGATGACTTTCAAAAAAAGCCAGAAACCAGTAATTAAAGTCAATATTGCCTAAGCTACAATTCATTTGCTTTCTTTAGTGGGAAGTGTTGTAGAATTCATTCTCAGTTCAAGTTTTTGTTACAGGTCATCATGAACCTGGTTCACCACATCACATTGTATCTGTTCTTTTCATCTGAACATATTCACAGGGAAATAAAGCCAATGTCAATGGCATCATTGGCCAAAGTGATGTCAAGAATATCTGACAAGAACATTAGAAAAACAGAAGACATAATAGAGAATAGTGAAGGATGATAATGATAAAAACTCCTAAAAACATTAGGCAGTGAAGAGGATAGTAGCCAGAAGCAAGAGCACCAGGAGAAAAAGTATCACTTTAATCCCTTGCCAATTTTCACAGATCTCAGCTGTCTGTGGAAACTGAGATATGAAGCTCACCGGCCTTAGGCATATGAAAAACATCAAAAGTGAAAAGGGTCACAGCAAGTTTCCAGCATGCTTGATCTTTATGTTAAAAAAAAAAAAAAAGGAAAAGCTTAATCTTCTGCTAGCTCAATATAAGATGAGAGATTTCCAGACAAATCACAAATGTTAAGAAAATACTCTTGGAAACAGGAATAGCATTTTTGAAAACATAAAACTAAATGTAAAAAAATAAAATTGGGGGGTACCAAGAAACACATAAAGATTCGCCACTAGAATAGTCACTATTTTTAACAACAACATTAATATTCATTGATAAAATAAATTTAAAGATAACATTTGAAGATTTAGGTTATGAAAAGATATCTAACTGAATGAAATATAATTATGTAATAAGTTTCATTACTTACGGTTTTACTTAAAAGGTATTTTTTATAAAGTTGAATTATTCATAGTAAGATATTTAAATATAAATGTAAACCAAGGCCATAAAATAAATTTGTAATTATTAAAAAATGCATGATTATTGACAAAAGTCAATGTTCCCCTTAATAGTGGCCAATTTATCATAGCTCTTAACCAACATTTACTACTTATTATTTTCATTTTACTCACAGTATTATAATTCCGGACTGGGATGGACAAAGGTAATACACTAAAAGACTGAATCTATACTAAAACTGATTCATCAGTGCCTACTGATAACCTGAAAGATAGTGTTGTCATGTGAAAAACAAAATGCATTCTGGAAATAGAACCACCACGAGTTTTTTTATTTGTTCACTTTAACTTTTTAGTTCCAGCTAGTTAAAGAACAGATAGTAGCAGACTATGAAGAACTGAAATTGATAGTCACCTATGACTTTATAATGAAGTGCCACCTTAGATTATATGGCAGTAGTTCTCAAATTGAATCCATGCAAGAATCACCTGCCTTACTTAACTTAAATCCCCAGAACATGCCCTGGAGATACTGATCCACTGGTTGATCTAGAGGCCTGGATCTACAATTTTAATAAGTTCTCCAGGAGGATGAGTTA
>NW_007737041.1:47555-48931 GCF_000696425.1 Galeopterus variegatus
TCCAAACAATCCCATGCATAAAGAGATCATATAAGTGGCTTCAAGTTACTCATCCAGCAAGTATTAAAGTCAGAATGGGCTAGAGTTAGGATTCCAACCCACATGTGTCAGTTGATACTTTTGCTTGCAACCTCTATGAATTCAAGAAAACTTTTAATATTTGTATTTAACTTCAGTAGATAACTTAGCAATTTGTTGTCTCTTTAGACGTAATGATGATATATGTCAGCATCTTATTTGAATTGATAAACCCAAGAAATAGGTCTCTTAGTAATAGTAATAGGGAAATTAGTATTTTAGTGACAAGAAAGGAACTTTAATGGCAAAAAAAACCTGAAGTAGGGTATCCCCAAGAAGACTGACCAACAACAATGTAAAAGTAGGGATGATAGGGGTGGGGTGGAATGGGGTGAGGCTGTCTAGGGCTGTACCAAATGCATCATTCCAGCTTTACAACAAGATGAAGTTAAAGTTAGTACAATTAGTTTCCTGGTCAACAGAAGAAAATAAATAGAGGTCTGGCTTCTATTTGTATATTAGCTATAAGTTGTTTTTAGAAATAAATGTTGGAAATTATGACAAGGAAATAATTATCCACTATGTATCAGGCAATGCTGTAAAACGCAAGAAATCCAGTGGATTCTTAGGATTAATGAAGAAAAAAAAAAGAGAAGACTGAAATAAATAAAATGAGAAAAGAAAAGGGGACATTACAACTGATGCCACAGAAATACAAAGGATCATAAAAAACTGCAATGAACAATTATATGAAAAAAAGTGGCAACTCTAGAAGAAATGGTTAAATTCCTGGACAAGTAAAACTTACAAAAGTTGAATCATCCCGGGGCCGGCCCGGTGGTGCACTGGATAGTGCGCCGCTTGGGAAGCGCGGCGGCGCTCCTGNGCCAGCATTACCCTCACAACAAAAACAGAAAAAAACACAACAAAGAAAGAAAACTGTAGACAAATAACCCTAATGAACACAAATGTGAAATTCCTTAATAAAATACTAACAAACAGAATCCAGCAACACGTTAAAAGGATCATCCATCATGACCAAGTGCGAATCTTCCCAGGGATACAAAGACAGTTCAACATACACAAATCTATAAACATTTTAAATCACATCAACAGAATAAATGAAAACCCTATATGATCATTTCAATAGATGCAGAAAAAGCATTTGATAAAATGCAGCACCCTTTCATGAAGAAGATACTCAACAAATTAGGTGTAGAAGCAACACACCTCAATACAATAAAGGCCATATACAACAAACCACAGCAAATATACTGAATGAACAAAAATTGGAGGCTTTTCCTCTAAGATCTGGAACAAGTCAAGGATGCCCACTTTCCCTACTCTTATTCAACATA
>NW_007737041.1:50165-51599 GCF_000696425.1 Galeopterus variegatus
GCAATCTTGAACAAAAAGAAAAAAGTTGGAGGCATCACACTTCCTGATTTCTAGATATACTATAAAGCTATAGTAACCAAAACAGCATGGTACTGGCATAAAAACAGACAAATTGACTGATCAAATAGAATAAAGAGCCCAGAAATAAAAGCTCACATTTACAGCTAACTGATTTTCAACAAAGGTGCCAAAATATACAGTGTAGAAAGGACAACATCTTCAATAAATGGTGCTGGGAATACTGGATCTATTAGTTCATTTCTGTTGCTTACAACAAAATACATGGAATGGGGTAATTTGTAAAGAAAATGAAATTTATTGCTTACAGTTGCAGAGGCTGGAAGCCCAAGATCCAGGGACACAACTGGTGAAGGTCTTGGTGGTGACAATTTGTGGTGACAGTGATCCAATGGTCTCACGCTGCAGAAAGTTGTGAAGCAGAGAGAGCAGAGAGAGACAGACTCTTCATGCTCCCCTTTTAAGGCCCTCAGA
This sequence comes from Galeopterus variegatus, assembly GCF_000696425.1. Classification (NCBI taxonomy): domain Eukaryota; kingdom Metazoa; phylum Chordata; class Mammalia; order Dermoptera; family Cynocephalidae; genus Galeopterus; species Galeopterus variegatus. The sequence continues at coordinate 50,658 of NW_007737041.1, forward strand.
ACCATGCCCATGACCACCATTTTTAATCCATTCATTACTGCATGGTCCTACAATCCAAACACCTTGCCAAGGCTTGACTTTTCAATTACCATAATAGGATTTCTCACCCTCTTAGTGGGGACTAAGTTTCTAATCCATAAAACTTGGGGGACACAATTCAAGCTTCAATGAGTTTTGAGGGGACATAATTCAATCTACTACACTGGATATCCATATGTTACAAGAAATTGTAAGTGAAATGGGACTGGACAGCACTTTTTTGAAGGAGTTTACAAAGGCACAGGCAACTAAAGCAAAAATACATAAATGAGACTATATCAAACTAAAAAGCTTCTGAACAGCAAGGGAAGCTGCCAACAAAATGAACAGACAACCTAAAGAATGGAAGACAGTGTTTGCAAACTACATATCAGACAAGGGGCTAATATTCAGAATACATAAGGAACTCAAAAACTCAAAAGCAAAAAAAAACAAATAACCAATCAAGAAATGGGCAAAGGACCTGACCAGACACTTCTCAAAAGAAGACATACAAAAGTCCAACAGGCACATGAAAAAATGTTCAACATCACTATTCATCAGGAAAATGCAAATTAAAGCCACAATGAGATATCATCTCACTCCAGTTAGAATGGCTATTATCAGCAAGACAATCTAACAAATGCTGGCAAGGATGCAGAGAAAAGGGAATCCTCCTACATTTTTGGTGGGAATGTCAAGTGTACAGCTATTGTGGAAAAAAGCATGGAGATACCTAAGGGAACCAAAAATAAATCTACCTTAGGACCCAGCTATCCCACTACTGGGTGTATAACCAAAGGATATATCAAAAAGACAACATTCCTGGGGCCAGCCCGGTGGCGCACTGCTACAGTGCGCCACTTGGGAGCTCGGTGGCGCTCCCGCTGAGGGTTCGGATCCCACATACAGACCGGTTCCCGC
>NW_007737041.1:52895-54256 GCF_000696425.1 Galeopterus variegatus
GATTTCAAGAAATGTATGAAAGCTAAATACTGTCCCTGAATGCTTTTAAATATTCTAATCAGAATTATAAAGCACTCCTTTCTTGAAAAAAATAGCAAAATAACAAAATATCAAATGCTACAAAATTTAGAGAAAAAATAATTTTATCAATTATGACAGGTCACTAGTTCAAGGGGAAAGAATTCAAATCAAGTTATTTTCTTCTTTAGTTATTGAATCTAGCAGTAAACCTGATTGAAAAAGAATCAATGAGATAATGCAAATTTAAAAAAAAATCCAGCAATGTAATGGATAGCAGATAAGCATCTTTTATTTAGAAGTGAATGAAAGTATCCTGCATAAAAATAAAGTTCTGCTTCTTGGAGATATGTGGCTTACCACTAATTAAAGAGTCAGAGAGGAAATGTGATTTTCAGAATTACTCATGCAGCAGCCATGGAAATGAACTGCTCAGATCTCCTGCTTTCGGAAGCATTGTTCACTGATGGCCTCAGCTCTATCCACCTGCACTCTGATCTATCATTGGGTTCATGCTGAGGCCCCACTTCTTGCAGGCTCTTCCAGTCAGTGATGCAGTACAGTGGGGGTACTAGTACAGATCCATCTCAATAGTCCACAGGCGTCCTCTAGCAGGTGACATTAGCATGAGGATCTCTGATTTGACTATTCAAAACTTTCTTTCNTAAGATCTGGAACAAGACAAGGATGCCCACTTTCCCTACTCTTATTCAACATAGTACTAGAATTTTTAGCCAGTTCAATCAAACAAGAGAAAGCAATAAAGAGCATTCAAATCAGAAAAAAAGGGAATCAAGCTATCTCTATTTGCAGATGACATACTCCTATACATAGAAAAACCTGAAAGACTCCACCAAAAATTTACTAAAACTAATAAATGAATTCAGCATAGTGGCAAGATACAAAATCAACACACAAAAGTGAATAGCCTTCCTATACATCAATAACAAAATAGCCAAAGAAGAAATCAAGAAAGTATCCCATTCACAATAGCCACCAAAAAAATGAAATGTTTTTGAGTAAATTTAACCAATGAGGTGAAAGATCTCTACAATGAAACAATAAAACATTGGTGAAAAAAGTTGAAGAGGACACAGATAAATGGAAATATATTTCATGTTCATGGGTCTGAAGAATTTACATCATCAAAATATCCATATTATACAAAGCAATCTACATATTTTACACAATTCCTATCAAAATACCGATGACATTCTTCACAGAAATAAGAAAAACAATCTTAAAATTTGTATGGAACCACAAAAGACCTTGTGTAGCTAAAGCAATCTTGAACAAAAAGAAAAAAGTTGGAGGCATCACACTTCCTGATTTCTAGATATACT
>NW_007737041.1:55924-56724 GCF_000696425.1 Galeopterus variegatus
TTGCGATCCATTGCCGGACACGAAAAAAGACCAAAAGGAAAAAAAAAAGACAACATTCCTATGTATATTGCAGCACGCTTCATAATAGCCAAGAGATAGAATCAACCTAAATATCCTTCAACAGATGAATAGATACAATAAAAGTGTGGTATATGTATACGGTTAAATATTATTCAGCTATCAAAAAAAAAAAAAAAACACCTTATCATTTGCAGCAACATGGATGAAACTGGAAACCATCATGTTAAGTCAGGTAAATCAGGCAGAAAAAGACATAATCTCACTCATGTGGAATCTAAAAAAAAAAAAGTGGGTGTCATAGAAATAGAAAGTAGAATAATGGTTACCAGAGGTCGGGGGTAGGGGGTAGGGAGAAACTACTGGGTAAAAAACTATGCTATGTACTCTCACCAATGGTGGAGCTTGAGTCACTGTTTAAACATGTCTATCATTGTGAATTTGTGACTGTTGTATTCATGATTTTACATACATTTATATACACAAGATAATTATATACCCATTAGTTCTATTTCAAAATGTCAAATAAAGAAAAAATGTTGACAATGTTCAGTTGAATATTTGAAGTTGAGATTTATAGCTTTACCCACAAATCCAGTTACCAGTTATTGACTCTGTCAACACTTTATTATTTCTCTAATTATGCTGTGAAATGGTCAAGATTAAGCGCACATTTTACCAAAAAACCACACCATTGTATTTAACAAAATTGTACCTTCAGGATTTCAAGAAATGTATGAAAGCTAAATACTGTCCCTGAATGCTTTTAAATATTCTAATCA
>NW_007737041.1:58630-64586 GCF_000696425.1 Galeopterus variegatus
GGAGGGAGGTTTCGGTGATGGGTCATAATAATCAACCACATTGTATATCGACAAAATAAAAAAAAAATTAAAAAATAAATTAATTTAAAAAAAAAAAACAGTTGTCAGATTTGGATTACATTTTGAAGACACTCCCTGTCTTCTGTTTCCTCCCCTTTATTCTTCACAGGCATTTTCTCCAATAAATTTTTTGAACATCTAATCCTGCTTTGGTGTCTGCTTCTTGGAAGATCCAAACTGACACACTAAGTATAAATGAAATGACTATGTTTATAATCTTTATATATTAGTTCATACAAAATAGGTCCTCTCTCCAATATAGTTGCTTATGCAACAGATGCAGCAGTCAGCATATTTAGTCAGTAGCATGGGTTTAAAGCTAAATTTTAAAAATTGCATCAAATATTTTAGCATTTACTTCAATATTCATTCACCACACTTAAATCACCAAGAGTTTTAGTCAATGACTTCACAAACTGAAGAATGTTATCAATGATATTCATATAATTAATGTAATTCACTGAATGATAGATTTTATAAACTTTGAAAAGATAAAGAAATGAATAATTTATCCTATAATGATTCTAAACAAATTTTGCTTACTATTGATTCTACTGTAGAATTGTTTTAGTTAATAAAATAAAAATTGAATATCAAAATTAAAATGCTATAAAATTATATGACATATCTTCAGTATTAACTTGAAAAGATAAATCAGATCTGTCTATGAGATAAAGAACATAAAAGTATCAAGAAATTTATCAACAATCTTAAACTATCTAAAAAAACTTTGCTTGCCAAGAACATTCACTTTCTATATTCATAGGAGTTGAATAAGGAAAAGCTTAGGCATACAGAAATGAAACTATATTGCTCTAATTTGTGTGCTGTTTAAAAAATATAATGCNACTGCTGGGAATGTACCCAGAGGAATGGAAATCATCATGCCAAAGGGATACCTGTACTCCAGTGTTTGTTGCAGCACTATTTACAATAGCCAAGAGCTGGAACCAGCCCAAATGTCTATCATCTGTCTGCAACTTCTGAAGCAGCTCCTTAATGATGAATCTGCTTACCCTGACCCTGCCTTCCCCACTTGCTCATGGCTGGGAAATAGCGGTACCACTGCCACCTGGAAGTCACATGTTGGAATTGGCTGAGCCATCTATCTGCCTTGGCTGCTCAAATCTAGAATGTATCATGCGATGTAAAATATATTGTGCTTATGTGATTACATGTGAAACTCTTTGTTGTAGCAATAGATTTTCAGGTATGATTTGTTTTCTGTGAGACTTTGTTATTGTCCCATTCTAGGTCCTAACAGAATTATTTTGACACTAACTTACATCTAAGGTCCATTTTGTGTACAAAAATAATTTTTTCCTCATTTTCTCCACTTTCACAGCCTAACTTGTCTGTGCATATGATTTCTATGCCAATTAAAGTCACTTCCTTATTTCTTTAATCAAATGCATAAATAAAACAAAAACTCGACCTATTTTACTTATCCTAACTAATTTTTTATTGCGTATTTTTCTGTACTTCTTGTACAGATGGCTTCTGAATTTTTTATAACTTTTCCTACTTCAACATCTAATATCAGGTTATTTCATAATGTCTTCTTGGTTAATCATGCCCAAGCAATCTCCATTAAAATACCATATTTTATTTTTAATTACTTTATGTTAATTTGCCTTTGCATTGCAAATAAGAAATACGTGTAATTTTTTGGAAATTTTGTATTTAGTTAGGCTATTTTATCCGTAAACTTTATTGCAGGATAGTAAATGGAACATTTCTTGTAACTAACATTTTATAACAACATGTGTTATAAAAAAAAAGGATACTGGATCTGAAAGTCTTGGAACTCTGGCATGCCCATGTGGCTTATTCAAGAGTATTTCACAAGTACATATATTACTTCTCCTGAGAGGAAATACACTAAATATAATACTCTGGTCCGACATATTGGTGTCTGATGGATTGGGACCCCACAACTGGGGCTCACCTGAGCCTTCAATTATTCAGCTCTGGAAGAGCTATATCAATGAAAAATGTTTCAAGGAATGAGTATCTTGGGTAAAGTTAGGCTTCAGGTACAGAAAGTAGTGGAAAGAGTATTAGATGACATCATATATAATGTTTAAGAATCTGTTCTGAAACAGCAGAGGTACCACAAGGACATAAGAGCATAGCATATAAATAGGTGTAGGACAGGATTCTGAAGTCTCCTTAATACTTGTAAGGACCGAAAACTGGGAAAACAAAGGAAGAAAAAATTTTCAGCTGGACAAAAGGAGCATAGGAGAGATTTTTATTTACTGATTTATTTAACACATTCATGTTGCATCCCTTCCATAGACCAGAAATGAACATTAGAAGGAAAATGTGAAGCAAAAATAATTCATGATTCTTATTAGTCTCATAGTCTAGTGGTTGAAAATATGAACTGAATTGATGCTGAAATAATTAGCAGCTACTACTATTGAGAGAATGTCACAGGATTAGCAATAGACTAGGAACTTTCTATATATGAGCTCACTTATTCTCCTTACAATTCTTGAAAGCCAGTATTCCGCACGACTGAGCTGTTTTTAGTTACCAAAAAAAACCCAGGTATGGGGCCATCAAGGGATGGGATCTTGTGAATTCTTTTGGGAAGAAATGAAGAAAAAGAGATAAAGTGAATTTTGAGTTTGTGACCGATAACTCTGAATCCTCATGTGTGGCTTTTTGGAGCCTCATAAAAAGAAACTTATCATGTTTTTTCCTCATAAAGAAGAAAAACCAAAATGTTTGAGTCAATACCATATGTCAGATCTTCAGAAATGCTATAAAGGCTCATAAAACATGCTTAAGATCACAAAAGTAGAAAAAGACTAGTTCAATATCTATCTCCATTTTATTTTAAGATCTGTTGTTCAGCACCACTTCAAATGTGTGTGACAGTGACTTCTCAGTCTGCAAAGAAAGTGACTCTTTAGGAACTCAGTCTCCAGCTTGCAAAATAATTTAGGAAGCTACAGGGCACTGAGTAGAGGAAGAGAACTAAAATTTAAAATACATATATAAGGTAATGGTAAAGGAGATTTTAGAGTCCATGCATTGGAAACTCCATTACCAAGTATCATAGAAGAACACTGAGGGATGGTGGCCATTGCCAGCCTATCCACCATACACCACACCAGTCAAACCACTTCGGGATTTCTTCTAGGTTTTGCCTTGAATGCGACTTCCTCATGCTGGGTGACTAAGCATAATACTCTATGCCCCACTAGATTTGTATAACATATAGTATGTTAATCTCCTGTGACCACTTTTCAGGGAATATTGACCAGCTCCAATCTACCTATTTTTTGATGAATTTTAAAGGAAAACTGGTTTCTTCAGGTACTCAAAATAGTGAAATACTCTTATCTCTTGGTATCTACCAAATGAATAAGATTAACTCCATAAAATCATGTTGAATTAAAGCAACATTTCTCTGTATTTTCTTTAATTTCTGGATCACTTATTCACTCACAATTTTCACATACTTATTTATAATAAAAATGATTAGCATTTTATATTATTCATATTGTTTACTGCTTTGCCACTGAATATTACTAATACATAATTAATCTAAATTAGAGGAATGGATAAAATGGAAGAGGTGAAAGAAAAGTAACAAAGAAAAAGACAATAAAGCCTAACACATTTAAGCATAGTTGACATGCATTATTGTAGTCTGCATGTTATTTATTTGCATTTAGAGGGAAAATTCATNTAGTTGACATGCATTATTGTAGTCTGCATGTTATTTATTTGCATTTAGAGGGAAAATTCATCGTCCATGGTTGGAATCAGGAATGTGGGCTCTCAGTCAACATGTGCTTCTCATCCATATTTATCTTTGGCTGAAGATTGGCAAATGTGCTGAAGAAACGTTTTTCTCTGAGATTTGAATCTTGAGCAGAACAAACCCAAGTTCAAAAATGTTTAAAATGAATTTATATCAACATTGCTGGCTTGAAGACATTGTCCATTTTTTCCTGTTTTCCACATCTCAAAATAACATCATAAGTCCTGGATTTTTATCTTTGTCTTTCATATTTGAACGTCACTGTCAGCTTGCTGCAGTTAGCCAGAGTCGGTTTCTCCTGTCTAAACCCTGGAAGATACAAAACTTAACACAAACAATACCTTTCCACTTCTTTCCTTATCCCTGTCTCTCTTAATCCTCACATTATTAGATGAAACAATCTTCAGATAATAGCAATTCCTTACCTATAATCAGAATTATAATTATAATTATTATTTTGTGTGTACATATGTACAAGAATGTGTTCAAGTATATGTGGTTGTCCAAGAAAAAAGACTTTTCCAAGAACGTGAAATTACCTATTTAAGGAACTATCTAAGGACTTTTCAAGGCAATGAAAATTATTTTAAATCATTTCTACTTACTCTCCAGCACATTCACACTATTCTATTTACTGAATTTCTGAATATAATTTGATCTAGAACACCATGATAAAATGAATTATAGTATGTCACATTTATCCCTATACTTCTAGTTATAAAGAGGCAAGACAGTTGCTGTGCTTTCTAAGATTTGTTTGTTATCTACTTCATAAGAAAACAAATAAAATATTTACTAAAAACATTTTAATTCAATATTTTAATAAAATATTTTAAAAATATTAATAGTTACATCACAAACATAGCTTGAGATATTGTACATATATAATAATATTTCTTATATAAATATATAGTTTTCTAGCCATAGCAACCAAGGAAGAGAAAGAAATAAAGGGCATCCAGGTGGGAAAAGATGAAGTCAAAGTGCCCCTGTTTGAAGATGACATGATGCTATATGCAAAAAAACCTAAAGACTCTTCCAAAAAACTCTTAGAGCTCATAAAAGATTTCAATAAAGTTGCAGGATACAAAATCAACATGCACATGCAAAAATCAGTAGCATTTTTATACTCCAATTATGAACTAGCAGCAAAATAAATCAAGAAAGCAAGCCTATTTACAATAATCACTAACAAAAATAAAATACCTAGGAATCAATTTAACTGAGGAGGTGAAAGATCTCTACAAGAACTACAAATCACTGCTGAAAGAAATTAAAGAGGACACAAAAGGATGGAAAGACATTCCATGCTCTTGGATTGGAAGAATCAACATTGTGAAAATGCCCATACTACCCAAAGCAATCTATAGATTCAATGCAATACTCATCAAAATACCAATGGCATTCATTACAGAAATAGAAAAAAAAAATCCTAACACTCACATGGAGCAACAAGAGACCTTGAATAGCCAAAGAAATCCTGAATCAAAAAGAAAATAAAGCCAGAGGCATAACATTCTCTGATTCAAATAATGCTACACTGCTATAGTAACCAAAACAGCATGGTACTGGCATAAAAAGAGACAGTGGGACTAATGGAACAGAATAAAGAACCCAGAAACCAAGCCACATACTTTGAGCCAAATGATATTTGACAAAGGCAGCAGGAGTATACACTGGGGAAAGGACTTCATCTTCAATAAGTGTTGCTGGGGAAAATGGACATCCATACGTGGAAAAATTAAATTAGACCTGTACCTCTCACCATATAACAAAATCAGCTCAAAATGGATTAAAGACTCATATGTAAGACCTGAAACTATCAAACTAATATAAGAAAACAGAGGGGAAACACTTCAGGAAGTAGGACTGGGCAAATTCTTTATGAACAAGACCCCCAAAGCACAGGCAACAAAAGAAAAATAAATGTGATTATATCAAACTAAAAAGCTTCTGAATAGCAAAAGAAACAGTTAAAAGAGCAAAAGGACAGCCTATAGAACAGGAGAAAAGATTGGCAAACTATCTGACAAGAGATTAATATACAGAATATGTAAGGAACTCAAATACTTTAACAATACAAAAACAAGAACCAGATTAAAAATGGAGAAAGGA
>NW_007737041.1:65351-67592 GCF_000696425.1 Galeopterus variegatus
ATCAAACTAAAAAGCTTCTGAATAGCAAAAGAAACAGTTAAAAGAGCAAAAGGACAGCCTACAGAACAGGAGAAAAGATTGGCAAACTATCTGACAAGAGATTAATATACAGAATATATAAGGAACTCAAATACTTTAACAATACAAAAACAAGAACCAGATTAAAAATGGAGAAAGGAGATGAACAGGAATTTCTCAAAGGAATATATAACAAATAACTAACAGACACATAAAAAAAGGCTCAACATTACTAAGCATCAAGGAAATGCAAATCAAAACTACATTGAGATATCGTGTTATACTGTATACAATATACCCCAATTATACTGGCTATTATAAAAAATAACAAATGCTGGCAAGGATGCAGAGAAAGGGGAACCCTCCTCCACTGCTGGTGGGACTGTAAATTAGTGCAGCTATTATGGAAAACAGCATGGAGTTTCCTCAAACAATTACAGATAAAATTGCCATAAGATCCAGCAATCCTGCTGCTGGGTGTATACCCAAAAGAATGGAAATCATCATGTTGAAGGGACACCTGCACTCACATGTTTATTGCAGCTCTGTTTACAATAACTAAGAGTTGGAATCAACCTAAATGTCCGTCAGCAGATGACTGGATAAGGAAAAAGTGGTACATATACACAATGGAGTACTTCTCTGCCATAAGAAGGAAAGAAATTCTTCCATTTGCAGCAACATGGATGAACTTAAAGAAAATTATATTAGGTGAAATAAGCCAGGTACAAAAAGAGAAATACCTACATGTCCTCACTCATACATGGGAGCTGAAAAAAAATAAATAAACCAAAAAAAAAAAAAAGAAAGATACAACATCATAAAAATTTTTTGTACTTTCAAAAGGACTGAACAGAACTGAGGCCTCCAGAGGTGGGAATAGTGGCATGGGTCGGGGGAGGGGAGTTAGGGAATAATTGGTAAAGGACCACAAATTAATGTCTGCATTATGTACTGATAAAATTTTTAAAAATTTAAAAATAAAAAAAAACCATAAAATTTACCATATTGACATATTACACACACACACACACACACACACACACACCTAGTTTTCTACACCTGGATCCGGTCTTGTGTTAGGATGCTACTTACAGATAACTTAAAATCCTTCAAAGTCTCAACTGATCAATGCAGCTCCTGAAGCAATTTAATCTTCTCTTCTTGACTTGTATTCTCCTGCAAAAATGCTAGTAATGGACTGNAAGCAATTTAATCTTCTCTTCTTGACTTGTATTCTCCTGCAAAAATGCTAGTAATGGACTGGAAATAGAAAGGTGTGTATTGATACACTGACTCCTACAGAAAGCAATTAAAACTTTAGGGGTTAATTCAGCTTTGGGGCAGAATGAGAAACAAACACTAACTTTACTTACTCTCTTACTTATTCTTTCTTATCCTCCTCCTAGAAAAATAGACAAACTGTACTAAATGACAGTTTTCAAACACTGAACAATAGGTAGCACAGAATTGTGAACACTGAGAAAAAGGAAACAAGCAAAGTAACACTTAAATTAAATCAACTTACTACCTGGAGCCAGTTTCTAGTTTATGCCTCAGAAACGGAAAACCCAGACTAAGCACAGAGAGAGACAGAAATTGGAGTTCTTGGATGTGAGAGGAAGGAAATACTTGTCTAATACTTGAGAAGGTGTACCAGAGAAAGGGTAGATGCACAGAGAAAGAACTCCAGAGAGCTGCAGAGTAGCTCTGGAATGTGTGACTCAAGCAATGATTTGAGCATATGTGACACAAAACTACCTGAAGCTGAGGACAGAACTTCCATAAAGGAGTTAGTAGAACAATTCCTATTTACAAAGACTTGATATAACAACAACCAAAAAAGCAAGACTAAAATGTGTCAACTGATTCCAAAAAAACTTACTTGCATATCAGTATGAAAAATAACACCATTTCAAGGAATAAAACAAAATCCAACAACCAGCAATTTCAATTCACAGTATGAGTCTTCTAATCAAAAATTACTCAGTTATTGATGCAGGTAATTATGATCAATGATCAGGAGGAAAATTAATAATAGAAACAGACCCAAAAAGGACAAGGAGTTTAGGATGAGTACATAGAAATACTAAAACAGATATTATAAATGTAATGAATAGATTAAAGAAGATGGAGGAAAATATGAGCAAGATAAAGTTGCGAGAGTCAACTTGCCTTGGTTCCTAAATGTTCTGGCATGTTCTAGCTGAATATGCCAAGAAA
>NW_007737041.1:68196-69398 GCF_000696425.1 Galeopterus variegatus
CCATGTTGCCTGCCAACTGTGCCATAGTAATAAAGCCTTTCTTCTTTGACACAGAAGTCTCATGTCTTCTGCCAGCATCCTGAAAACAGTAAAAGGCTAACTCGTTAGTTTACCATAAGGTAAAATCTCAGCCCCTGTACTACCTGTTAACAATAATGGCAAAGAGGTTCACTTTCTGGAAAAAGGCCACATTAGAGGATATGAGAAGACTCCCTGGTATCTGGATGAAAAAGATTTTGCTCAAATTGCAGGTAAAGGAAGAAGGATAAGGTTCCCCCTGACCTACCTGTTAATGAATGTTTAAAATCTATATGACGAGATAAAATTGAAATAAGTTGTCCACATGGTGTTATGATTTCTGTTTATTTTCCTCAGGGGATAGGGAGGAGAGGATATTATCACGACAACTGTGCAGCAAGCACTGGGCCACAGCCCAAAGGCAATACGGCTCTGCATAGCTGTGGCCTCTGAGTCAAAGCGTATCCAAATTTGAAGTGGATGGTGTTAGGTATGAGGATCTAAAGCATTGACTAAAATAAAAACATTAGACGTCTGTCTTTTGAGTCCAAAATGGCAGCTATTTAAAACTAACAGTAAATGCAAAGTTTTGGCTACGGGCCCTGGAGTGAGCTCTCACACTCTATGTTCCCTGATTCCTCACTCTAACTTTACTCCAAAATAAGCTTCTTTAAAAAAAAAAAGAAAGTCTAGTATTCTAGGGAACGTCAGGGATTGGAGGGACCCAATACTTTTATAGCTTGATTAGATATAGGCACCCAAGTCAATATAGTACCCAGTTTCATTGGGGGATGGGGTTTGGGGACAAGAATGGCTGAAGATACCATGGAGAATAGGGCAGAGATGCAGGACGTGAAGGTGCAGAAGGAAAGAACCCCTGCACTGGGGCACTTACCAAAACAGGAGAGAAGGAAAAAAAAAAGTTTCCCTTGCCACCCTCCTTCCCTTTTCCCCTTGCTCCTATTTCTTCATGCTCTTGGCCATGGAGACATGAGCTCTTGGCAACTGTGAGATTGTCCCTGAGAAGCATGATTTAAATGGAAATTTAAGTCTACTCCAGTAGGGGATAGTAAATCATCTAAATGTGATCAAAAGGGTTTGAGCCACATAGGAACTTAGAAAATATTATGAATAGAAAAAAAATGAAAACACAAACTATAAAATATTGTGGCATGCAGCTGTAC
>NW_007737041.1:69694-74109 GCF_000696425.1 Galeopterus variegatus
TGGGGTTTGGGGACAAGAATGGCTGAAGATACCATGGAGAATAGGGCAGAGATGCAGGACGTGAAGGTGCAGAAGGAAAGAACCCCTGCACTGGGGCACTTACCAAAACAGGAGAGAAGGAAAAAAAAAAGTTTCCCTTGCCACCCTCCTTCCCTTTTCCCCTTGCTCCTATTTCTTCATGCTCTTGGCCATGGAGACATGAGCTCTTGGCAACTGTGAGATTGTCCCTGAGAAGCATGATTTAAATGGAAGTTTAAGTCTGCTCCAGTAGGGGATAGTAAATCATCCAAATGTGATCAAAAGTGTTTGAGCCACATAGGAACTTAGAAAATATTATGAATAGAAAAAAAATGAAAACACAAACTATAAAATATTGTGGCATGCAGCTGTATCAGTGCTTAGAATTCTGTAGCACTAAAAAGCTTATATTAGAATGATCTAAGCTGTGGCATAAAAAATTTTTGAAAGAAAAAGAATAAATTAATTCATAAATAAGCAGAAAGAATAAAATAATAAAGATATGACCAGATTATAAATGAAATAGAATACAAAAAACGATAAAGGAAATCAATGAAAACCAAAGCTAATTTTTGAAAAGATCAATAGTAATGATAAAATTCTAGTCAGAATGACTAGGAAATAAAAGAAACTGTACACTAAAATGGGAAGGGAATGAGGGATATCACTAAAAAGTCCTACTAATATGTTTATCTTTACATATAACATGGGCATTTACATGATAAATCCTAAGGAATCCACAAAAAAAGTTACTAGCAGTGATAAACGCGTTGGTTAATGTAAATGATACAAGGTCAATATCTAAAAAATCAATTGTATTACTATATTCTTGCAATAAACAATTAGAAATTAGAATTTTTGAAAATGTCCTATGAAATAATATCAAAATATAAGAAATATTTAGGGATAAATTCAAAAGAAAGACCTGTTTACCTAAAAGTAAATGTATCAGTTTTCAACAATAATTTTAAAAGAATATGTACAAGATCTGCTTACCTAAAACTATAAAATATTGATGAGAAAAATTAAAGACCTGAATAAATGGTGAGAAATATCATGTCTATGAATCAAAAGATTTAATATTTTTAAGATATGTTTTGTCTGCAAATTGATCTCTAACTTTAATATGGTCCCAAACAACATTCATGCTTTCTTATAGAAATTCTTAACTCAGTTCATCTAAAATGTACATGGAAATTTAAATAACCTAAAAAAGGCAAAACAATTGTGAAAAAGAAAAAGATGGATAACTTACACGACCAGGTTCAAGACTTATTATAATCTTCAATACAATGTAATATTCACATAAGGATTGACATATAAACAGGACAGGATAGAGAGTCCAGACATTAAGTGACATATAGATTGATTTGATTTTCAGCAAAGCTGCCAAGATATTCAGTGGGAAACGGGTAGTCTTCTTAACTGCTTTACCCATCTGTAACTGGACAAGTTGTGTTTATTATTTTCTGTCCTGGGGGAGAAAAACACAATACAACATCTCAGTTAGTGGGTTTTAGAAAGAATTTATTATCAGATTTAGGCTGCATGTTAGGTGATTTGGGAAAGGTTCTAAGGAAGTAGGGCTTTGCTCTGGATTAGTTGCTATCAGGAAGTGTGTGGTGGGGGGAGACTTTATAAGTGAATACATTAATAAATCATATTTAGAAGAAATAGGACTAGACCAAGGCTAAAGATAAAATTGGTAAATATATATCTCTTTACCCTTGGTCTAACAACACTCATATTAGTCAGGATTTAGTCATTTTCATAGGTTGTATAATGTTCATACATTTTGAATCATACGTATTGAGTTCATACACTCAATATCAGTAATCATAAACATTAGAAATATAGTTCCCTGTTAATACCTATGAAACTGATGACACAGAGCAATGTAACTGGAAAAAAATGAAATTGCAATTATAATATCTATTGAACATTTATTATGTGTCAAATACCATGTTGTATGTCTTATTTATTTTTATTTTATTTTACTTCTCAAAATACATTGTACTTGATTTTCATACCCCTTTACCTATTCCTCTCCACCCCCTCCTCCCCCCCACACCCTGCCACATCGTATCTGTTCACTTGGCTTAAATAGTTCAAGGAATTTTTGTGGTTATTCTGTCTTCTTCCCCCCACCCTTTATTTGTTTGTGTGTTTATTTATTTATTAATTTTTAGCTCCCACAAATAAGTAAGAACATGTGGTATTTCTCTTTCTGTGCCTGATTTGTTTCACTTAATATAATTTTCTCTAAGTCCATCCATGTTGTTGTGAATGGTAGTATTTTGTTCTTTTTTTAGCAGAGTAGTATTCCATTGCGTAGATATACCACAGTTTCCTTATCCACTCATCAGATGATGGGCATTTTGGATGGTTCCAGCTCTTGGCTATTGTATACAGAGCTGTAATAAACATGGGAGTACAGGTATCCCTTCGGCATGATGATTTCCTTTCCTCTGGGTATATTCCCAGCAGTGGAATCACTGGGTCATATGATAGATCTATCTGTAATTGTTTGAGGAACCTCCATATCATTTTCCATAAAGGCTGCACCATTTTGCAGCCCTACCAACAATGTATGAGAGTTCCTTTTTCTCTGCAACCTCTCCAGCACTTATCTTTCTCAGTCTTTTGGATATTAGCCATCCTAACTGGGGTGAGATGGTATCTCAATGTAGTTTTGATTTGCATTTCCCAGATGATGAGTGATACTGAGCACTTTTTCATGTGTCTGTCGGCCATTCATATATCTTCCTTTGAGAAATGTCTGTTCAGCTCCTTTGCCCATTTTTTAATTAGGTTATTTGTTTTTCTGTTGTAAAGTTGTTTGAGTTCATTGTATATTCTGGATATTAATCCTTTGTCAACTGTATATTTAGCAAATATTTTCTCCCACTCTGTTGGTTGTTTTTTTACTCTGTTGATTGTTTCTTTTGCTGTGCAGAAGCTTTTTTAGTTTGTGTTTTAAATACATTGACTCATTTTAAAAAACACATTGAGCTAGCACTACACAGCTACTAAAACAGTTAAGACTAAAAGGACTGGCAATATGAAGGGGTGGTGCAAATGTGGAGCAACTGGAACTCTCATTCATGGCTATTGGAAATGAATAATTGAAAACAATTTGGCAATTTTTTATAAAGTTAGATTCACACCTACCTTTAGCCCTCAAATCTCACTACTATTATTTATCCAAAATAAATGAAAAGTGTATATACACAAAGAATTTACCTGAATGTTTGTAGCAGTTTTATTCATAATAGCCAAAACCTAGAAACAACCCAAATGTTTATTAACTAGTCAACAGATCACAAATTTTGGAATAACCACACAATGGAAGAGTACTCAATAAAAAGGAAAAATCTACTCATACATACAACAACATGTATGAACCTCAAAATTATCATGCTAAAAACCATCATGAACTCAAAAGCAAAAATTACATAATGTATTACTTATTGTTATATTTATATAAACAATTCTATTATTCTATATACATTACATCCACTATTGTAGAAAAGTGAAATCTATAGTGATAGATAGCAGACCGATGGTTGCCAGTGTCTGGGAACCGGGGGGAGCATTGTGGCTTTAAGGGGCACAAGAGAATTTCATGGAAATGTTCTATATAATGACAATTGTAATGACTACAGGACTTCATGCATTTGTCAACATTCATTAAGCTGTACACTTTAATTGTAACTTTTATTGATGCGAATTATACCTCAATACATTTGATTATAAAAAAAAAACCCGTATGTAGTAATTTTGGTGTAACTGTCAGAACTAAATAGAGAATATTTATCTTTTCAGTTTGAGTAATTCTTATGTTGGGAAAGACACATGACTTCATTCATCTGGAAAAATTACCTTAGGCATCATCCTAGGTTCAGCTCAAAGGATAGTGAAAGCAAGAAATCATAATGCATCTTTGGGAAGAAGAACAGATATTAAAAAGGGCATGATATAGGTTAATTCCCTATATAGTTCATTTGCCTGAAGCTGTCCCTGAACAGGCCATTCTGAATCATGAACACTAACTTTGAGTCTTTTCCCTCTAGACTTTATTTGCATATGTGTATTTTCTTACTCAGCATTTAAGTAAATCAGACTAATTACTACAAACAAACATACATGAAAAGCAATATTTGGACAGTGATGATCATCTTAGAATGAGACTACATAAGGTGATTAGAATTTCATTAGAATTAAAAATAGAAGTCCCTGAGCAAGAAAACGTAAATATTAATAAAGTTGACTTTTTGATATTATATTAACCGAACACGTTATTATCACAGCAGAGAAGGAATACAATTCTATCACACAATCATTCTGCCATTTAATGTTCTTTCAGCAGAATAAAAAGAGACTAATATTAGATTCAT
>NW_007737041.1:75604-77539 GCF_000696425.1 Galeopterus variegatus
TGACATATGGTAATAGGCATTCAGTAAGTTGGTAAATTTTGAATAAATGTCAGTATGAGAAATGCTCCAAATTATAAACAATAAGACAAGTTGTTCACCAGAAAAATTAGTACCCATATCACACATATAGGCCTTGATTAAGCAAAGACCAAAATCTGCACTGGCTATCTGTAGTGATATATTTAGCTGCTGTTTATTGGATTTGTGGATTGACACCTCACACCATAAATATTCAAAGTCATCTATTGCAAAATGCCAAATACATTTCCTTGCCTGAGTGACATTAGTAGTAGATTGTTGGGGAAAATAGGATAGAGAAAATGATATTGAAAAGTGTGGCAGGCTCAAAATGCTGATATTATTTTTATATTATATATGTACTAATATTTAATAGCTATTTTTAACATTTACACNAAGTCCCTGAGCAAGAAAACGTAAATATTAATAAAGTTGACTTTTTGATATTATATTAACCAAACACGTTATTATCACAGCAGAGAAGGAATACAATTCTGTCACGCAATCATTCTGCCATTTAATGTTCTTTCAGCAGAATAAAAAGAGACTAATATTAGATTCATATATGGTTTGAAAAATGTTTACTAATAATGTATTAGTAAATTCTTGAATGTCTTGACATTAAAGAATTATTATTAAAATAGCATTATCACAATTTGAAAGATAGTATTACAAAAGTAAATAATTTCTTTCAATGTGTAAGATTGAAATTTCCTAGTTTAAGCAAAGTGATTTTTAATGAATTTCAGGAACGTACATTTAAGTGGAATGATCAGGTCCTTAAGTACATATTTGCTGAATTCCTATATTACTGACCATTTCACAACTGCTTTTCAGGAAAAATAAATTAAAAAAAAAAAAAAAACGAGAGAGATATTTAAAATTACTCAAAATATTTCAGACAAATTAAGCTTTACATATACAAATAAGCATTCATTTTAAGAGTTCAAAGTTTAAATAAAAGGAGAGAATTTTCAGTTTAAAGAAAATAATACCTTAATGATTTTTACTCTAAATAATGATATGTTGCTATATATATAGAATTGGTACAATAGTTTTAAAATCTATTTCTATTTTAATGTTACTCCATCTCATAGAACTCCTTCCTTGTCCAGAATAATTTTAAATTATATTGCTAATTCAATTATCATCATTATATTATTGTAATACAATTTTAATTATATTAATTCAACAAATATTTACCAAATTCATCTTATGCATCAAGTGCTAAGTTCAAAAATTAGCCTGTCCTCATGTAGCTACCTTTATATATATTTATTTGTGTTTTTTTTCCCCTGATAATTTGTTTAATAGCAATCTTCCTTTCTATATTGTACACTCACTCATGAACATATGGATCAAGTTCATTTTATTGACCACTTACACTTAGCACACATCACAGTGGATGAACAAATGAATAAATGTTAACAACATTGCTAACATTGATAAATAATAACCCGTAAACGGACAAAAATTTATTCATTTATTTTCTCAGAGCTAAAAGAGAGACACATAATACATAGTGCCTACACTAAATGAACTTAAAGGTTAGTAAGTGGAGACAGACTTATAATCAAATAAGTACGCCAAAGCATCATAAGTCTCTGAAGGAATGCATCAAGGCTTAGCTGATCCTCAGTGAATAAATACCAGGCAAAACAAAAGTGGGAAGAAAACTGGTTCTTTCCTTCCTCCTCCCTTCCTTCCTTCTTTTCCTTCTTTCTCTTTCTCTCTCACTCACTCTCTTTCTTTCTTCCAATAAGAATCCAAAGAATGATCTTCAGTCATCACTAATATACTTCCTTTCCCCTCTATTGCAATTTGGGATAATGTCAGTTTTATCCCCACTGTATGACTGACATATGGTAATAGGCATTCAGTAAGTTGGTAAATTTTGAATAAATGTCAGTATGAGAA
>NW_007737041.1:78243-84487 GCF_000696425.1 Galeopterus variegatus
AAAAAGTAACTGTAGTTTTATACCATAAGTCAATAATCAGAACCATATTATTACTTGTGTTCCCAATGACAACTGTCATATAAGACAGATGAATAAAATGTATTTTACAGTGAACATGAATGATTTGATTTGATCCAGTGTTTCCATGTTCTATGACCTTGTGGAAGTTATATAATCCTCCTGAGCTTCAATTTCTGCCTATTCTCCATTTTTCATAGTATTCTTGAGCATCAGATTATGCAAATAGCAGCAAGCAAGGATGTTTCTGGCACATGGAGGTATTCAAATAAAGGAAAATATCATAAAATCCAAAGAAATTTAAAATATTGCATGTATATTGCATGTTCAATGTTGGTGCTCAATAGAGAGTAACTTTACTAGTAAACCAAACCAAAACAAAACAAAATTCCTGACACATTTAAATATCAGAGTATCTTATCAGAAACATTTTTAAGAGAAGTTAAAATCATATAGGTGACAATGTCGAACTTCACCGTAGCCCTGTAAACAGTGATGGTTAAGAATTTCCCCACCCTTTTGTGTATTTAGAAAAGTTTCCCACAAAGACCATCTCTTTCTCAAATGGCTGCAAAAGGAAAATGATGTCAGTCTGGTCAAGACACCTAAAATGGAGCTGGGAGGCCATCTCAGGTTGAGTTTCAGGCACATCTTAGCAGAGAACACTCTGAGACTTTGCACTCAGCCATGTCACCAAGATTACAACTACCTAGGTGAACAGCTTCCAGTGAATTTGCTGAGTAATATTTTCTACTACCTCCCCACAGAGCCAGAAGGTCCCTGACCAAAGCCCACCTCAGAGAACTGTTACCACCAATCCCTTACAGGCTAGTACCAATCACAACTCTTGTAACAGCCATCTCCTTTTCCTGGATTTTCTCCTTTAAATGTCCTGACTCTCCTTTATCTTTGTTGAGCAAGCGTTTCAAGATTTCTTGAACCTGTGTCTCTTGGGCTACAGTCTTAACAAGTTCTCAAATAAGCCCTCTTGTTTTATATCTCAACCAG
Source organism: Galeopterus variegatus (assembly GCF_000696425.1). Classification (NCBI taxonomy): domain Eukaryota; kingdom Metazoa; phylum Chordata; class Mammalia; order Dermoptera; family Cynocephalidae; genus Galeopterus; species Galeopterus variegatus. The sequence goes on from NW_007737041.1 coordinate 79,270, forward strand.
GTGGTTCATTTGGTTGGCATGACTTACATAAGACGCTGCACCCTTTCTCGTAACTCCCACAGAACTTGCAGATGGCTCCCTTGCTTACCTGGGACAATACCAAACACAGACCTTTCCCCTTCTGCCTGAACTTCCTGAAAGGCCAGACGCAGACCCTCCAGTTACCAGTATTTTGTCGCATGAAGGATTAGCTGAGATCAGATCTTTGTCTCCCCTTAAAACTTGGTAAACATAAGGGATTAACATTTCCTGTTCAGCATACTGAGACTTCCCTGATTGCAAAACAATCCCAACTGTACTCATAAATCTACCACCTTTAACTTATCTGCCTTTCCCTGTAAGTCTAAGGCAAAATCACCCTGTCAAGACTGATTTTTGGATCTCCCCATTACAATAGCCAGAATAAAATCAACCTCCTTACTTCCTTGGTTTTTGTAAAAAGAAATATGCATTTATACATTCTCTAAATATTTACTGAGTACCTATTATGTTTCCAAGTTCTGGGAATTCAACAGTAAACAAAACAAAATGTCCCAAGGTAAAAGAAGATAATTAAAAATGGAAGCACATAAATACTTATGTGTCAGGTAGTGGCAAGTGTTATAGAGAAACAATATAGCAGCATAAAGGATAGATATGTCAGAATGAGGAATGTTATATGAAGGTGTTAATATATGGGGTAAGAGGGGTGACCTGAATGACTAGAGAGACTGACATGTGGCTAGCTGGGAAAATGGCATCCAGGCAGAAGCAAAGATGAGAGTGTGAATGGTACCAAAACAAAGGAGGGCCAAGTGACTGGAGTTGCAGGAGTAAAGAGGAGATGGTAAGAAATGAGATTAAAAAAAAAAATGGAACCTAAGCTATTTGTTTGTGTTATTATTCCAGTCTCTTCTGGAGTAATAAAAAAAATAATAACGTTATAAATTCTTATGACTAATTTTTATAACATTGGATAGTAAATTCATTTTAGTATAGACTGTAAGATGTACATATCTGTGGTGGGGGTGGGGATGCAGTAGGTGATTTTGATCCGCAATGTCCAAGCTGTGTGTGGTGATGTTTCTGGTTATCGTGATACTTTACCAAAATCAGCTCAGTAGTCTCTACCTTCATTTTTTTTTTAAACAATGATTGGTAAGACATGGCAGTGCCCTGATTTGCAAAAATATTAGACTTTCTGTTATTTCAGTCTGTCATTTTCTCAGCACAACATTAGCATCTGTAAGCCTCCCTAGTGTTTTCAGGACAGAGCATCATTGTGAGAGTTCAGGAAAGGGAAAGATGCATCTTTCTTTCATAAAGTGTAAACAATGATTGGTAAGACATGGCAGTGCCCTGATTTGCAAAACTATTAGACTTTCTGTTATTTCAGTCTGTCATTTTCTCAGCACAACATTAGCATCTGTAAGCCTCCCTAGTATTTTTAGGACAGAGCATCATTGTGAGAGTTCAGGAAAGGGAAAGATGCATCTTTCTTTCATAAAGTGGTAGAAGGATGACTATGAAAGGGCACAAAATAAAGGAGAATCATCATGGATTATTCTCAGGCAAGACTAAGATGGAGAAAGAGATTTCCCTAAAACAATTTGCCACTGTATCTCTTGAAAATTCTTTGTGGATCTAAATGTGCATGTACACATCAATTTGAAAATCACTGCTCCAGAGGAAAAGGTTCCAGAAAAGGGAAGTGCTATCCAGAAAGCCAATCAAAGAGTTTTAAGAAGGGGAAAGTGGTCAACTGCATCAAATGAGGCAGGTTGAGTAAGGTGGGGATCAAGTATTGATTATCGGGTTGAACAATGTGTAGGCTATTGATAAGCTTGACAGTGGAGTTTTGATTTTGTGGTTTAATAAAGAATGGGATACAAGTTGATGGAGACAATGAGACTATATAAGGTTTCACGGAGAGCAGATAGGTACAAGGCAATAAATTGCAGGTGAAGCAGGGGCAAAATTTTTTGTTTTTGTTACTTTTCAATTGCAGTACATATATACATTATATCTGTGTTTTTAATCACTGCTTATAATTGCAGCATATTTATGTACACACACAACTTATATACACACATTGGGGACAAAGTCGATCCATAGCAAAAATATAATTCATATCAATAATGAAACTCACCTGTATGGATGTGTATACAGGTGATACTCATTATTCACAATTCTGTATTTCCAGTTCACCTACTTGCTAAAATTTATGTGTAACACCAAAATCAGCACCTGTGGTGTCTCCCCAGTCATTCAAGGATATGCATAGAGCAGTGAAAAATTTAAGTCATGGTACATGAACATTCCCAGTTGAGGTCAGACAAGGCAACACTCTGCCTTCTTGTTTCAGCTCTCCTTGTAAACTATTCTTTTCATGGTCTATTTAATTCCAATTTTTCCATTTTTGTGCTTTTTGTTGGTGATTTTACTGTTTAAAATAACCCCAAAATGGGGCCGGCCCGGTGGCGTACTGCTCTAGTGCGCCACTTGGGAAGCGCGGCGGCGCTCCCGTCGAGGGTTCGGATCCCACATACAGACCAGTTCCCACTCACTGGCTGAGCGAGGAGCGGGGGCAACACCGAGGGTTGCGATCCCGTTGCCGGTCCCAGTCCGGTACGGGGGCGACACTGAGGGTTGCGAACCGTTGCCGGACACGGAAAAAGACAAAAAAAATAAAAATAAAATAAAAAAAATAACCCCAAAGTGTAGTGCTGAAGTGTTGCTGTCTAGTGTTCCAAAGCACAAGAAGGCTGTCGTGTGATTTACAGAGAAAATACAAGTGTAACATTAGCTTCATTCAGGTATTAGGTATAGTGCTGTTGGTCATGAGTTCAACGTTGATGAATCCACAATATTGTACATTCAGAAAAAGGAAGAGGAAATTCATTGGTCTATAAGAGGGTGCTTAAAAAGTTCATGGAAACTTGCATTACCTTCTAATTCCATTTTTCCACAAAATTTTTGAAGTACCCTCACATGTGAGGCTACTCCAGAAAGTGCTAAAGTAACATCTACAGTGCTTGAAAAATGTAATGGAGAAGATAGGAAAGTGGCTAAATGTGCAGATCCACCAGATGATGACTGATTAAAAATGATGTAGTGGACCACATTGTTGTGAGGTGAAAGCCAAGGAGATTTATGGTCACGTTACCCAAGGTCAGGAAAATGTTAAACTCATCTCAGCTAGTGCTGGCTGGCTCTCACATTTCAAAAGCCGATCTGGCATGAAAATGTTAAACTTGAAGCAAGGCAAATTCTAAAGATCAGGAAGCCATTAAAGAATTTTAAAAATTGCAATTTGTAGTAATGGGCAGGCTGATAGTATTGATCTGATCATCAAATCTTGGGCACAGGTGGTGATGGTCAGCTTTGTACCCCATGAATATGCATAATCATTAAAAGATAATAAAAATAAAAATACTTGCTAAGTTTTATACAGCCAAAGTGTTATGCGGAAGAGCAGGTTTTCAATGCTGATGAGACCAGTTTGTTTTACAAGGACGCTGGCAAATGTCCTCTAAAATTTCTAACTTTAAATGGTTCAAAACCATGCAACTAATTGTTTGTAAGAAATAGATATTAAATGTCTATTTTTATTTCTTTAAACAGACACACACATAAAACAAAACACTGTCACCTGAGACTCTCAGGAACATAACCCTGTTTTCCCCTAGGAGCAATGGTTGCATAATTGCTAATACAGTGTTCCCAGTAACTTTGTAAAACATAACTCATTAATAATGAGAAATATATATTTCTAGAGACTGAATGTTCATGTTCCCACAAAATCTATAAGTGGAAAACTAATCCCAATGTAATGGTACTTGGAAGCCTTTTGGAGGTGATTATGTCATGAGTGCAGATCCCTCATGAATGAGATTAATGCCCTTATAAAAGAGGCTCCACAGAGCTCATTTGCAATTTCCACCATTTGAGGATGGGAGGTGATTAGGTCATGAGTGCAGATCCCTCATGAATGGGATTAATGCCCTTATAAAAGAGGCTCCACAGAGCTCATTTGCAATTTCCACCATTTGAGGACAAAGAGAGAAGGTGGCCTTCTGTGAACCAGGAAATAGGATCTTGCCAGACACTGAATCTGCCAGCACCTTGATCTTGGACTTCCCAACTTTCAGAAATGTGAGAAATAAATTTATGTTATTTATAAGCCACCTAGTCTATGGTATTCTCTATGGCAGTCTGAATGGACTGATACAAACACACATATGCATACACATACACACACTCCTTGGAATGTTTCAGTATATATGAAAAACTGATAATAATTGAAAGAGAAGGAACTATTTAAGAAGGAAAGTCTGTAAAATAATGAGGTATGTGAATCCAATGCATAGATTAAGCTGCCATCATTTGATAGTAGCAGCGAGTCAATTCATTGTAACATAAGAAAAACAAAATGTATATGTTCAGATAGAGTTGAATTGGTAGACATGTAAATACATACATCTAGAAGTTTTCCAATTCCTAAGTTAATGAACAGCATGATTAGTAACTGAGAATGAGAAAAGAGAAAAGGTAATAGAGGTTTTTGAGAAAAGAGGAGCAGATGAGAGTTGAATGATAGAGTGAATTTACCAGGAAAACATAAAGTAGGATTGCCTGTCAGAAATAAAGTCCCTTTCAGGTTTGCAATCATGAATTTAAAACAAGTCCAGCCAGCAATTTTTATGGCTTTTCTCAATCCACTTTTAGTTTTTCAGTTACCAGAAAAGAATATGTGTAGAGTTGCATTTAACCATGATGAAATTTTGTTAGAAGGAATATTGTTAATGCTACAATTTAAATACATTTTTAGAATTTTAGAACTGGAAGAAAATTTTAAAGTTTTTATTATCTTTGGGAGAAAAAAACTTTAGAACACAGATTTCGAAAGTGAGTGAACTTGTTTTCAAATGCCAGATAACATTTATTACTATTCATAGAAGATTACTTTTTCTTAACAGTAAATTGGAAACAATGACATATTTCTTTCAGAGTAGTTTAAAGATTAAAATAAGACAAAAATTTAGAGTAACACCAACGACAGGACCAAATGCATAATTAGTGTTCAGGACAAGTTAATTTTCTTCTACTTTTGTCTGCATTTAAAAATGATACAATGGGTCATATAATGCAACCCACCATTTGTGCAGGCATCACCTGGACCTCACTGCGTCACCTGCAAGAATTGGAGGTGGGGAACCAAGGCAAGAAAATGATAAAT
>NW_007737041.1:85185-91377 GCF_000696425.1 Galeopterus variegatus
TAAACATCAAAGGAAAGATACCAGAAATATGAAAAATCAAGAAAGTACATCACCAAAGGGTGATAACTCCCAAGCTCTAGATCCTATAAAGCAAAAAGCCCTTGAAATGTCTGTCAAGGAATTTTGAGTGACAATTCTAAGGAAACTAAATGAGATACAAGAAAACTCAAATAGACAACACGATGAAACAAGGAAAAATGTACAGGACCTGAAAGAAGAAATGTACAAGGAAATCAATGCCCTGAAAAAGAATGTAGCAGAGCTTGCTGAGCTGAAGAATTCATTCAATGAAATAAAAGACACAACAGAGAGTTTAATGAGCAGGCTTGCAGAAGCAGAAGAGAGAACTTCTGACCTTGAAGATGGGCTATTTGAAATAACACAGGCAGAAAAAAAAAAAAAAAAGGAAAAAGAAAAAAGAACTAAAAACATTGAAAAAAATCTAAGAGAGATATCAGTCAGCCTTAAGTGCTCAAATATATGAGTCATGGGTGTTCCAGAAGAGGAGGAAAAAGCAGATTGCAATGAAAACATATTCAACAAAATAGTGGCACAAAACTTCCCAAGCATAGGAAAAGACACAGATCTTCCAATTCAGGAAGCTCAAAGATCCCCAAATGTATTCAACCCAGAAAGGTCTTCTCCAAGACATGCTATAGTCANGACCTCACTGCGTCACCTGCAAGAATTGGAGGTGGGGAACCAAGGCAAGAAAATGATAAATTTTTGGCTGCTGCTATTGCTATGAGTAATAAACTGTCCTTTATCACAGGAGATTTGTCTTTGGTCAGCATCCACAAAACTGTGGCAGACTGTACCACACGCCCCATGGCACTAGCATGTGACTGTGCAGGTAGGCCTCAGTGCCACCAGATCCTATCCTTAGCCTGGCTGAGCATGTGCAGAACAGAAAGGAGCCCCACACGAGAGGCCCGAGGCCTGTGGAGACCACATGCCCTGTGGTGCCAGCGTGTGACTGAGCAGATAGGCCTCGCTGCTGCTGGAACCCATCCCCAGCCCAGCCAAGTGCATGCCAACCAGAGAAGCACCTCCCTGGAGAGGCCCAAGAACTGAGGTGACTACACGCCCGAGGTGCCAGCAGGCAACTGAGCAGACACTGAGGCAGCTGTGCCAAATTGGCAGCCCTGGCAAGATCCTAGCCAGACAATAGTGTCAAACCAGTGGACTGTGAAATCCCTTGCCCCAATGACTAAACATCAAAGGAAAGATACCAGAAATATGAAAAATCAAGAAAGTACATCACCNGCTGCAAGAGAGAAGTACCAAATCACCTATAAGGGAGCCCCAATCAGACAAGCACCAGATTGTTCATCACAAACCCTGAATGCAAGAAAGGAATGGGATGATATATTTAAAATACTAAAAGATAGAGATTGCCAGCCAAAAATACTCTACCCCTCAAGGTTATCCTTCCAAAATGAAGGGCAAATGTATTTCTCACACAAACAAAAACTGTGGGAGTTCACTACCACATGACCACCCTTACAAGAAATTATCAAGGGACTACTGGGTTTGGTACCTGAAAAATAACCACCACTGCCATAAAAACTCAAGAAAAATCAAAGCCAACTAGTAAAATAAAAATGCCAACAATGAAGAGAAAAAAAAAGTTTCTCTACAACCCAAGAAACCAACATATACAGAAGACAAACAATAAATCAGAAAGAAGGGAACAAAGGACACTTAAGACATCCAAACAAAATCAAGAAAATGCTAGGAGTAAACCAACAATTTTCAAGAACAACTCAATTAAATAGGAGAACCCAACTATATCCTGCCTTCAGGAGACCCACCTCACCTATAATGACTCACAGAGACTAAGAGTGAAAGGATGGAAAAAATTGACCATGAAAACAGAAATGAAAAACGAGCTGGAGTAGCTATTCTTATATCTGATAAAATAGACTTTAAACTAAAAATCATAAAAAGAGATACTGAGGGCCACTACATAATGATAAAAGGATTCATCCATCAAGAAGACATAACAATCATAAACACATACATACCCAATGTCGGAGTAGCCAGATTTATAAAGCAAACTCTATTAGACTTAAGAAGGAAATAGACCCTAATCCATAATAGCAGGGGAACTGAACACTCCACTATCAATATTGGACAGATCATCTAGGCAAACAATAAGCAGAGAAACACAAGATCTAAACAATACTCTAGACCAATTGGATTTGGCAGATATCTACAGAACATTCCATCCAACAACCACAGAATATTCATTCTTATCAGCACATGGATCATTCTCCAGGATAGATCACAAGTTAGGTCACAAATCGAGTCTCAACAAATTCAGAAAAATTGGAATTATGCCATGTATTTTTTCAGATGACAATGGATTAAAATTAGAAATCAATAACAAATGAAATTCTGGAAAACACATGGAAATTAAACAGCATTCTACTTAATGACATATGGGTCCAAGAAGAAATCAAACAGGAAATCAAAAAATTTATTGAAACTAATGAAAACAATGACACTTCATACCAAAACCTGTGGGATACTGCAAAAGCAGTACTAAGGGTGAAATTTATCGCATTAAATGCTTACTTCAGAAGAATGGAAAGATGGCAAGTGAACAACCTAATACTTAAAATTAAAGAAATAATAAAATGAGAACAATCCAAACCCAAAGTTAGCAGATGGAAAGAAATCATTAAGATCAGAGCAGAACTTAATGAAACTGAAACCCAAAAAACAATACAAAAGATCAATGAATCAAAAAGTTGGTTTTTTGAAAAGATAAATGAAACTGACAAACCATTACCATGACTAACTAAAAAAAGAAGAAAAAACCCAAATAAAAATTAGAAATGAAAAAGGTGATATTAGAACTGATACCTCTGAAATACAAAGAATCATTAGAGACTACTATAAACAACTATATGCCAACAAATTTGAAAATCTGAGGGAAATGTATGAATTTTGGATACACACAAACTACCAAAACTGAGCCAAGGAGATGTAGAAAATCTGAACAGACCAATAACAATAAAAGGATTGAAGCTGTTATCAGAAGGTTCCCAGCAAAGAAAAGCCCAGAGCCAGATGCATTCACAGCAGAATTTTACCAAACATTCAAAGAGGAATTGACACCAATTCTCTACACACTATTCCAAAAGATTGAAACAGGCAATTCTCCCAAACTCATTCTATGAAGCCAACCCCACCCTGATACAAAAGCCAGGCAAAGATACAACTAAAAAAGAAAACTACAGGCCAATATCCTTGATGAACATAGACACAAAAATCCTCAATAAAATAATAGCTAACAGAATACAGCAACACATACTGAAAATTAGACACCATAATCAAGTGGGATTCATCCCAGGGATGCAAGGTTGGTTAAACATATGCAAATCAAGAAATGTGATACACCATATCAATAAAATCAAACACAAGGACCATATGATCATCTCTATCGATGCTGAAAAAACATTTGATAAAATTCAACACTTACTCATGATAAAGACTCTCTACAAGTTAGGTATAGATGGAAAGTATCCCAACATAATTAAAGCCATACATGATAAACCCACTGCCAGTATCATCCTGAATGGGGAAAAGCTGAAAGCCTTTCCTTTAAGAACAGGAACTGGAAAAGGATGCCCACTCTCACCACTCCTATTCAACATAGTGTTGGAAGTACTAGTCAGAGCAATCAGAGAAGAGAAGGAAATAAAGAGCATCCAGATTGGAAAAGATGAAGTCAAACTGTCCCTCTCTGCAGATGACATTAACAGCCTAAAGCCTCTACAAAAAAACTCTTAGAGTTGATAAATGATTTCAGCAAAGTAGCAGGATACAAAATCAACACACAAAAATCAGTAGCATTTCTATTCTTCAATAGTGAACACACAGAAAGAGAAATCAAGAAAGCTTGCCCATTTACAATAGCCACCAAAAAAATAAAATACTTAAGAATATAGTTAACCAAGGATGTGAAAAATCTCTATAATGAGAACTACAAACCACTTCCAAGAGAAATTAAAGAGGACCCAAGAAGATGGAAAGATATCCCATGCTCTTGGATTGGAAGANTCGCATTAAATGCTTACTTCAGAAGAATGGAAAGATGGCAAGTGAACAACCTAATACTTAAAATTAAAGAAATAATAAAATGAGAACAATCCAAACCCAAAGTTAGCAGATGGCAAGAAATCATTAAGATCAGAGCAGAACTTAATGAAACTGAAACCCAAAAAACAATACAAAAGATCAATGAATCAAAAAGTTGGTTTTTTGAAAAGATAAATGAAACTGACAAACCATTACCATGACTAACTAAAAAAAGAAGAAAAAACCCAAATAAAAATTAGAAATGAAAAAGGTGATATTAGAACTGATACCTCTGAAATACAAAGAATCATTAGAGACTACTATAAACAACTATATGCCAACAAATTTGAAAATCTGAGGGAAATGTATGAATTTTGGATACACACAAACTACCAAAACTGAGCCAAGGAGATGTAGAAAATCTGAACAGACCAATAACAATAAAAGGATTGAAGCTGTTATCAGAAGGTTCCCAGCAAAGAAAAGCCCAGAGCCAGATGCATTCACAGCAGAATTTTACCAAACATTCAAAGAGGAATTGACACCAATTCTCTACACACTATTCCAAAAGATTGAAACAGGCAATTCTCCCAAACTCATTCTATGAAGCCAACCCCACCCTGATACAAAAGCCAGGCAAAGATACAACTAAAAAAGAAAACTACAGGCCAATATCCTTGATGAACATAGACACAAAAATCCTCAATAAAATAATAGCTAACAGAATACAGCAACACATACTGAAAATTAGACACCATAATCAAGTGGGATTCATCCCAGGGATGCAAGGTTGGTTAAACATATGCAAATCAAGAAATGTGATACACCATATCAATAAAATCAAACACAAGGACCATATGATCATCTCTATCGATGCTGAAAAAACATTTGATAAAATTCAACACTTACTCATGATAAAGACTCTCTACAAGTTAGGTATAGATGGAAAGTATCCCAACATAATTAAAGCCATACATGATAAACCCACTGCCAGTATCATCCTGAATGGGGAAAAGCTGAAAGCCTTTCCTTTAAGAACAGGAACTGGAAAAGGATGCCCACTCTCACCACTCCTATTCAACATAGTGTTGGAAGTACTAGTCAGAGCAATCAGAGAAGAGAAGGAAATAAAGAGCATCCAGATTGGAAAAGATGAAGTCAAACTGTCCCTCTCTGCAGATGACATTAACAGCCTAAAGCCTCTACAAAAAAACTCTTAGAGTTGATAAATGATTTCAGCAAAGTAGCAGGATACAAAATCAACACACAAAAATCAGTAGCATTTCTATTCTTCAATAGTGAACACACAGAAAGAGAAATCAAGAAAGCTTGCCCATTTACAATAGCCACCAAAAAAATAAAATACTTAAGAATATAGTTAACCAAGGATGTGAAAAATCTCTATAATGAGAACTACAAACCACTTCCAAGAGAAATTAAAGAGGACCCAAGAAGATGGAAAGATATCCCATGCTCTTGGATTGGAAGAATCAACATTGTGAATATGTCCATACTACCCAAAGTGTTATACAAATTCAATGCAATCCCCATCAAAATTCTAATGAAATTTTTCTCAGAAATAGAAAAAAATATCCAGACATAACAAAAGACCATGCATAGTCAAAGCAATTCTGAGCAAAATAAATAAAGCTGGAGGCATAATGCTTCCTGACTTTAAAACTATACTACAAAGCTAGAATAACCTAAACAGCATGATACTGGCATAAAAACAGACACACTGATCAATGGAATGGAATAGAGAATCCAGAAATCAACCCACGCACTTATAGCCATCTGATCTTTGACAAAGGCACCAAGCCTATTCACTGGGGTAGGGACTGCCTCTTCAGCAAATGGTGCTGGGATAACTAGATATCCATATGCAGGAGAATGAAACTAGACCCTTATACTAAAACCAACTCAAAATGGATTAAAGAATTAAACATACACCCTGAAACAATCTTCTTAAAGAAAATATAGGAGAAACACTTCAGGAAGTAGGAATGGGCACAGACTTCATAAATACGACCTCAAAAGCACGGGCAACCAAAGGAAAAATAAACAAATAGGATTATATGAAACTAAAAAGCTTCTGCAGAGCAA